>NC_045166.1:607500-647500 GCF_900700415.2 Clupea harengus
ATTCACCTCAGTAACAGCTCACACCCCCTAGTCCTCTTGTCAGAAGCCCACACCAACACTGACGCCACACAGACACACAGACACACAGACACACAGACACACAGACACACAGACACACAGACACACAGACACACAGACACACAGACACACAGACACACAGACACACAGACACACAGACACACAGACACACAGACACAGTGACCTTTTTGAGTGTGACTCGTAGGAGTAGCTGGTTGGGTAGATGAGCGAGGTCAGGCTGGTGTGTAGGCTGCTGCATGTCTGCACCAAAGACTTGCATGTGGGCCGCAGCTACTGTGCAGATAGATGCATCACCTTCTTTAAAGTACAAAGCCCTCGGACTTGGGCGCCCTCTTTGGCTCGTGGCGGGGGTCTCCAGAAGCACTCTGTCTATCCGGAGGTTTCTAATGACTTGGGCCTGGCTGAGAAGCTCGCTGGTCTATTTAGGGCTGCCCAGTGTGTTTGCCAGATATCTCAAGGCTGAACGACATGGATTTGGTTGAAACGGTCACGGATGGGTTTTTTTTTTTTTTTTTTTGCTGTTTTTGTTTTTCCGCGGTTCCAAATTAGCATTATCGACTGGAGGCGTGAACTTTGACCCTCGCCCTTTGGCTTTGCGCCTGTCCTCTGCATCCCCCCGGCGCTCTCTCCCAGATCAATCTCCTCCTCCTCACATTGTGTGCATCTGCTTTCAGTCCACACTATTACCCACTGTTAACTATTATCACTTTTCCTCCCCCTCCTCCTTTCTCTCTCTTCTTCATTTTATTTGCGTCCCTCCTCCCTCCTCTCTTCTCATCTCTTGTTCTGAATCCTCGTGTTCTCTCTCTTCTTCTCTTCTCTTCATCTGATTTTGTTCAACCTTTTATGTAACTAGGCCAGTTTGACAGCAGATTCTGTTTTGTCTGACGACCTAGAAGAATCAAGGAGACTTTCACCTAAATGTGTCTCTTCCCATGCGCCCCGTCTGTCTCTCTCTCTCTCTCTCTCTCTCCTGCGCCCCGTCTGGTCTCTCTCTCTCTCTCCTGCGCCCCGTCTGTCTCTCTCTCTCTCTCTCCTGCGCCCCGTCTGTCTCTCTCTCTCTCTCCTGCGCCCCGTCTGTCTCTCTCTCTCTCTCCTGCGCCCCGTCTGTCTCTCTCTCTCTCTCCTGCGCCCCGTCTGTCTCTCTTCTCTCTCTCTCCTGCGCCCCGTCCGTCTCTCTCTCTTCTCTCTCCTGCGCCCCGTCTGTCATCTCTCTCTCTCTCCTGCGCCCCGTCTCTCTCTCTCTCTCCTGCGCCCCGTCTCTCTCTCTCTCTCCCTGCGCCCCGTCTCTCTCTCTCTCTCCTGCGCCCCGTCTGTCTCTCTCTCTCTCTCCTGCGCCCCGTCTCTCTCTCTCTCCTGCGCCCCGTCTGTCTCTCTCTCTCTCTCTCCTGCGCCCCGTCTCTCTCTCTCTCTCTCTCTCTCTCTCTCTCTCTCTCTCTCTCCTGCGCCCCGTCTCTCTCTCTCTCTCTCTCTCCTGCGCCCCGTCTGTCTCTCTCCCTCCTGCCTCATTACTGTCTCACCTTCCTTAATATCTATCCTCCTCACACAACACACACACCTCCTCCTCACACAACACACACACCTCCTCCTCACACAACACACACACCTCCTCCTCACACAACACACACACCTCCTCCTCACACAACACACACACCTCCTCCTCACACAACACACACACTCCTCCTCACACAACACACACACCTCCTCCTCCTCACACAACACACACACCTCCTCCTCATCTATCCTCCTCACACAACACACACACCTCCTCCTCATCTATCCTCCTCACACAACACACACACCTCCTCCTCACACAACACACACACCTCCTCTCACAACAACACACACACCTCCTCATCACAACAACACCACACACCTCCTCATCACACAACACACACACCTCCTCATCACACAACACACACACCTCCTCCTCACACAACACACACACCTCCTCCTCACACAACACACACACCTCCTCCTCATCTATCCTCCTCACACAACACACACACCTTCTCCTCCTCACACAACACACACCACCTCCTCCTCCTCACA
This sequence comes from Clupea harengus, assembly GCF_900700415.2. Classification (NCBI taxonomy): domain Eukaryota; kingdom Metazoa; phylum Chordata; class Actinopteri; order Clupeiformes; family Clupeidae; genus Clupea; species Clupea harengus. Next base: position 609,592 of record NC_045166.1, read on the forward strand.
CAACACACACCTCCTCCTCCTCACACAACACACACACCTCCTCCTCCTCACACAACACACACACCTACCTCCTCCTCACACAACACACACACCCTCCTCCTCCTCACACAACACACACACACCTCCTGCCTCCTCACAACAACACACACCACCTCCTCCTCCTCACACAACACACACCTCCTCCTCCTCACAAACACAGCACACCTCTCCTCAACAACACACACATCCTCCTCCTCCTCACACAACACACACACCACCTCCTCCTCCTCACACAACACACACACCACCTCCTCCTCCTCACACAACACACACACCACCTCCTCCTCCTCACACAACACACACACCTCCTCCTCCTCACACAACACACACACCTCCTCCTCCTCACACAACACACACACACCTCCTCCTCTCACACACACACACACCTCCTCCTCCTCACACAACACACACCTCTCCTCCTCACAACACCACACCTCCTCCTCCTCACACAACACACACACCTCCTCCTCCTCACACAACACACACACCTCCTCCTCCTCACACAACACACACACCTCCTCCTCCTCACACAACACACACCACTCCTCCTCACACAACACACACCTCCTCCTCCTCACACAACACACACCTCCTCCTCCTCACACAACACACACACCTCCTCCTCACACAACACACACACCTCCTCCTCCTCACACAACACACACCTCCTCCTCACACAACACACACCTCCTCCTTCATCTATCCTCCTCACACAACACACACCTCCTCCTTCATTCCCTTGTTTCTGGTCTTTCTCCTGTCTGCTCCTCTCACTATTCCAGTGTTCCCAGTGGAGCCTCTCTGTTCTCCTCTGCTCCATCCTCGTCCTGATTTACTGAGATCCTAAATGTTCATGTCAGGCTCCTTGTGGATGCTGAGGCAATCTGTTTCAGTTCACTCCGCCCTGTATGTTGCACAGATGGGTTGAAACACCTGAAGATGTGTGTTGGAGGCAGACTCTGTAGATCAGGGTTACGGTTCTCATAGAGATCCTGTCCGTAGTGGTCACCAAAGAAAGGAAAAAAGACACACTCTTGAGATTTTCTGATGAAAGCTAGAAACTAGCGAAACTAGTTTTGTTTTGTAAAGCTCTTTCACTCACTCACTCACTCTCTCTCTTTCTCTCTCTCTCTCGTGTGTGTGTGTGTGTGTGTGTGTGTGTGTGTGTGTGTGTGTGTGTCAGTGCCTCCTCTGTGTGTGGTGCGTAAGATGATTCAGCGGATGCAGGAGCTGAGGCACACGGAGCAGGTGCAGCGGGCGTATGCCTTAAACTGCGGCGAGGGCGCTACCGTCAGCTACGAGCTGCAGCTCCGCGTCCTCCGAGAGTTCAGCCTCCCCGACGGAGCTGCGGAGCTTCTACAGGTACACAACACACACACACACACACACACACACTACTCCATATTCAGTGTCATTTGCACGATGGGCCACAGATCATGCCACCATCATGAAACCACAGCTGTAGAAGTGATACAGCGAGCAAAACATGCTTTGCCAGTTTCATTCAGTTCAAGTGGGGAAACTTGCACAGCCACTCTTCACACACTCTCAAACAGCCCAGAGTTCCTCACACTCTAAAACACTTTCAGCATCACCTGCCAGTTCCTGTAGCAAACGACTCCAAACGAGCTGCACTCAGAGCTAGAATCCTCCGAGGCATTTGTTCTTTGTTCCTCTTCCCGTCCCTGTCTGTGAGAAAAGGTTCCTTCCTCTTGCACAGCCATCTGACGGGACTAACACGTGAAGAATGAATCTGCAGGGAACTGTCCTATGAAGCTGATTAAAACCAAATGATACCAGGGAAAATGAACTCACTGACACGACACAAAACGTTTTTTCCCCCCACACTCTGAATTCCCGTTTTAGCTGCGGTGCGAGTTAAACATTTCCTTAGTCTCGTTGAAAGTCCCTTAAGAAAATGTGTTTTATGTTCACATTTCTACACCGAGTTAATATTAACAAAGAGCAGCCATTTTGCTTTATTTCTGTTACTTTCTTGTTTTTTCTGAGCTAAGAGCCACCTCCTCCTCTGTATGCATTTTGGCCCTATCTCTCCCAGTGACATAGTTTAATATTTATGGCAGCGCAGATCCCTACTTCCGGCTCACTGAAAAGATGCATGGAGCGTGGAGCCAAAGCATAAATCATACTGGCTGAGATTGCAGCTGTGGAGGGCTTCCAGTTGGAGTGCTGGCACCCATCAGACCAAAGTGCCTCTTACGGATTCCTTGCCCTCCTGTATGCCTGCTGCTGTACCCGCCCGCTTGGCGTGCCCTGACAGCTTCAGCCATCATGCGGCTGCTGTTTTTCTGCAGAATAAATCCTGTAGAATGTTGTACTACTCACAGTAACCTAGTGTGACCCATGTGACAGGGCAGCCCATGTATCTCAGGGTCATTATTCTTGCATGAATATGTGAAATCTCGCTGACACACTCCTTTCTCTCCTCCTCCTCCCTCATATCTTCTCTTCTCCCACTCATCTCTCTTGTCTCCTCATCTCTCTTTCTGGTTCTCTGCCTTTTTTCCCCCCTTTTCTCTCTGATTTCTCTCTCTCTCTCTCTCTCTCTCTCTCTCTCTCTCTCTCTCTCTCTTCCATCTGTCCTGTCCTTTGACAACCAGAACCCTCACAAGTTCTTCCCAGAGGAGCGCTTTGGCGACGAGAGCCCCATCCTGGCCCTGCGGCAGGTGGGCCGCTGCCGGGTCAACAGCACCCCGGCGGGCGACTCGCTCTACCCAGAGCTGGAGTCCCTGGTGGGCTTCCACCCGCCGCTGCCCCCGCCGCCTCCGCCCTACCACCACCCCAGCGGCACCCCCGCCCACGGCCAGATGAAGAGCGGCTGGCGGCCCCGCGCCACCTCCCAGCCACCCTCGCGCTCCTTCTCCTACCCCTGCAACCACGCCCTGCTCCAGCGCACACAGCCTCTGGGCCCGCAGGTGCCCAGCCCAGCGTACCCTTCCGCCGCCGGGCACGGCAAGACCCTGATGCCACCCGACTGCACCAACTTCGCAGTGCCCGGGCGGAGTGTGCATCCTGACAAGCAGGGGGTGAGTGTGTGGGAAGGAAGAGAGATGAGAGTGTAGGAGTGGGAAGGGGTTTTAAGATGCCTTAAGCCTCTGTGTCCATGTATATATGATTGTGTGTGTACGCGTGTGTCCATATATATATATATGATTGTGTGTGTGTACGCGTGTGTACATGTATATACATGATTGTGTGTGTACGCGTGTGTCCATATATATATATATATATATATATATATGATTGTGTGTGTGTGTACGCTTGTGTACATGTATATACTACATACATGATGGTGTGTGTACACGTGTATACATGTATGCAGAAAGAAGTAGTCTGCACCAAGCAGATTGTGTGTGTGTGTGTGTGTGTGTGTGTGTGTGTGTGTGTGTATGAAAGAGTTGAGTGTTTTTGTGTTTGGCTGTAAGCGGTTCTAGTATGTGGTGTGAATGCATGGGTTGGTGTAGAAGAATGGTTGCAGCATATCTAGGTGGTTTTTCTCATGGGCCTCTTGCTTTGAGTCTTATGCCTTGACCTGTCCAGCGTTTGAACACTCAGTCCTTTGAAGGCAGAGGAGAGAGACTGCATGTCTCCAGAGGAAAGAGTAAAGAATACAGATGACACTTTTGTAGGAGCCTGTCTGTGTCTGACTGAAGGAAAACCTCAGGATTTCAAATGTCTTTTGGTTGCTTTTCAGATGCATGCATGAGCTTTGATTATTCATGTGTTCTTTTTCAGTTTATTTATTTATTTATTTATTTATTTGTTTGTTTGTTTGTTTGTTTGTCTCCTCTCCTAGAACATGGAGCCTGTAATGAACGAGTTCATGCCAGACATCGCCATGGGGGTGTCTGCTATGACCCTGAAGGAATGCCGCATGCCAGAGGTCAACATGGAGTTGGAAGGTCACGACCCTCACCCTTTGACTACCGCCTCCATCCCCCACGGTTACATAGGACGCCACCCGCACTCCTCTTCCTCCACCTGCTCTGCCTCCCGCAAGCGGCACGCCGCCGAGTCCAAACTCGAGGCTCCGCCCGATTTCCCCGATCTGTACGAGCTCTCGGGGCGCTTGGCGAGCGCCACTTATGCCGGCCCTCCCGACCTCTACAGCCACGGCCGGCCCCCGGTCCCGGGAGCTCCGGCGGGGGCCCTCTCACCCGGCTACGCACCCGACCAGCAGCCCCCGTGCCGGGACTCGGGCCTGCGCCTGGACATGCTGGAGCAGCCGCCCCAGAGGCTGGACCTCGCTCTGGCCACCCATGCCGCCCACGCAGCCCACGCCGCCACTGCAGCAGGGCAGGTAGCCGCCCACCGGGCCGGGCGCCCCAAAAACGAGACGGACCTTACCTGCGGCCTGGGTAGCCCCCCGCCACCGCCACCGCCCCCTCAGCCTCCGTGCCCGCCTGAGCCCTACGAGGAGTGGGCGCGCAGGCAGGGCACCGAGGGCACGGCCGGGGCGGCTGAAGACGGGGGCATCGGCGGGGCAAGGGAACGCAGGTCGCCCAGTAAACCAGAGTACCCTTACAGGAAGTCGGCGCTCTGACGCCCTGCCCCCCCTGGCCACCCACACACACCTCACCCTCACCCTCAGCCAATGAGGCACGGTAGTGGGGTGTGAAGTGGCTGAGAATGAGTGTGTGAGAGTTGAACGGGAGCTTTGGTGGATTGTAAGGATTGTAACTGCCAAATGGAGCAGAGCGTAGTCTTCATGTTGGCCGGCGCCAGTGACCAGTGAGGTCTGACCTGCTTGGGTGAGGTTTGAGGAGCGGTTTGGTTTGGTTTGGTTTGGAGCCCAAAAACACACATCACTTTTCCCATAGTTTGTTTTTTCAATCTATCAGCCACCACCCACGTCCACTCCAACCCCCTTTCACCCGATCATCCACCTCCACCTCTACCCATAATCCTCTCTGCTTCATCCTCATGTTCTCCATCTCATTGTCCCGCGCTCCAATCTGCCAGCCTTTCAGTCCAGTTGGCTGCCCTTTGCCAGCTGACAATCAGCAACTTAAATAAATGGCTTTAAAAAGTCCCAGAGGTTTATAATGATGCCCCCCCCCCCCCCTCCTCCCCTCTTTCACATTCTCATTTCCTGTCCGCCCAACAAGCTTGTCCGTCTAGGATGATTACGGAGTTATATATTTATATGTGTGCCGGATTTGCCTCCTTAGAAATAAATTGAAAAATGCCCAGGCAATGAGTTGCAAACGCACTCCCTCCTGCACTCTGTCCATGACAAATAGTCTCCACCACCCCACCTCCCGTCCTCCTCTTCCTTCAGCCCCCCCACCCCCTTTCTTCGCTCTCAGAAGCCTGGCTGGCAGTAATGGCTCTTGTAATCCTCGGAAAGCAAGCGGCTGTGCGCATTAGCACGGGCAATTTGAGATTTGGGGAAGAACACAAAAGAGGCAGGCGAATGAAATCTGTCCTCCCCACCTTCTCTGCCCGGCGCGCCGTAGGAATACCAATGCCAGTGGTGTTGTATCCGACGGCGCACCAATGTGACTCCCAAGGGCTGTGGACGTGAGGAAGGCGGAGCGCCGATAGCCGAGCGGGCCTCTGGATCAGATCTGGAACTGGTCTTGCACAGACCAGACCAAACGAGACCAGACTGAACGAGACCAGACCAGACCAGACCGAACGAGTTCCACCAGTGTTGGTGTGCTCCAAGGCTCTTGGCTGTGTCAGAGCCAGGTCTGATCCAAGGTGAGCTGCTGTCACGCAGCTTTTACCCAGCCAGTCCCACACAACACACACACACACACACACACACACACACACACACACACACACACACACACACACACACACACACCCACACACACCCACACAACACATGGCCTTTTGGCATACGTAGGCCAAGCCCATTTAGTGGGCGAGAGATGCCCTTTAACCTCTTAAAAGTGCGAGCTTGCGCAGTGACAGCCCAGCTGTCATATATCAGAGTGATGAAGCTAACATCCCCACTAATGGCAGTGTGTGGACAGTGTTCTGGTTTTCCTTTGGATTTTTTGTATTTGGATGTGTTTTTATGGGTCTCAACCAAACCATTGACCAGTGTCCTCCCATTCAAATCTCACCCTGTCCATCGGCAAATATGGGACCAGGGTTGCTTTGGTCCCTAAACCCGAGCGCATCCCCGGCTGTGAGTCATGAAGCATCACTCCTCCATCTTCCCAAGACAATACTGACGGCCTTCATGACTTCATCGGCCACGCCTCAGTGTACCCCAGGGAAAAGAAAGCAGGTCGTTTAAGGACGTTTTGAAGAGTGTTTATTGAAATCATTTTGCCTTTTGCGGAGACTTTTCTAAAGCCAGCGTAACCCATGCTTTATACCCTCCTTCTATTGTTCACGAAGAGTAGATGCAAAGCAAACAGAAAACAACTATTTTTTTTTGGGTGTCTTTGTTATGTTGTTTTGGAAGACTTTTCTTGCCCTTCCCCCTAGTGGTGGTTATGTGTGTTTGTTTGGCTCCTCTCTGTGGAGAAAGGGCTGCAGCACTGCACTCTCTAGCCATGCTGTTGCTTCATGATGTTCCAGCACTTGACCGTAGCGCAGTCTTAGTCAAGCCTGTCCCCCCACCCCCCACCCCCACCCCTCAGTCATGGACCCAACATGACTCATGAGTTTCAAGCTAAATGTCCTTTAAATGATTGCCTCCTTGATTCATTATCTTATGTTTTGTTTGTTTCTTTTAATATATATATATATATATATTTGTTTGTCAAGACATGTTTTTGTGTGTGTGCTTGTTGTGTCTGCGACTGCAGTGTTGAGGAGGGATAAAGTGCTGGGACAGTGTTGTTGTTTCCTCGTAAATGAGCTGCATTTCAAGTGTCTGAAGGAAGGAGGCTGCAGGCGTGTGGAGCTGGGCATGGGAGCTGGGTCTGGGTGTGAGTCTCTCGGGCCCACAGACACACAGATCCTGGGAGCTAGGAGAGAGAGAGCGGTGGGTCTGGGTGTGAGTCTCTCTCGGGCCCACAGACACACAGATCCTGGGAGCTAGGAGAGAGAGAGCGGTGGGTCTGGGTGTGAGTCTCTCTCGGGCCCACAGACACACAGATCCTGGGAGCTAGGAGAGAGAGAGAGCGGCTGGGAAGGGCAGGTGTGATGAACGCTCACGCTGATGAAGCCAGAGGACGCTTGGAGTGGTTGAGGTGGGAGTTTAACAGTGATGGGGGCTACAGTAGTGTCATACACACTAACGTTTTTATTTCAAATACACAAATGAGGACACAAGTTTGTCGTCATGTCTTGCACGTATGTTAGTCAAGTCCAGTATTTTCATTCATTTCTCATTGCTTCTTCAAATACACCATTCTTGTACACACATCAGTCTCAATTTAAGCTTCAGACACCCTGATGGAATCTTGCTTTTAGGTCAGCCATACAAACGCACACACACACACACACACACACACACACACACACACAAACTTGTCGCCTGAAATCTAATGACCATTCTGGTCAGGTGTCACTCCACTGCTGCTGAAATGGACCATGCCATGCTGCCACGACCTCTGATCTTTCACCTCTGACCTCTGAGCAGTCATCCCTCCGCCAGTGCAGAGCAGAGTGTGTGTGGCTCAGAGTGTGTGTGGCTCAGAGTGTGTGTGGCTCAGAGTGTGTGTGGCTCAGAGTGTGTGTGACTCAGAGTGTGTGGCTGGATCAGAGTGTGTGTGGCTGGATCAGAGTGTGTGTGGCTGGATCAGAGTGTGTGTGGCTCAGAGTGTGTGTGTGTGGCTCAGAGTGTGTGTGTGTGTGTGTGGCTCAGAGTGTGTGTGTGTGTGTGTGGCTCAGAGTGTGTGTGTGGCTCAGAGTGTGTGTGTGGCTCAGAGTGTGTGTGTGTGTGGCTCAGAGTGTGTGTGTGTGTGGCTCAGAGTGTGTGTGTGTGGATCAGAGTGTGTGTGTGTGGCTCAGAGTGTGTGTGGCTCAGATCTACTCTCGCCTCTCACCCACCTCCCCTACTCCAAACCTCAGAGCAAAAGGGATGTCTGTATGCAATCTCTCTCTCTCTCTGACTCTCTCTCTGACTCACACTCTCTCTCTCTTTCTCTCTCTCTCTCTCTGACTCACACTCTTTCTCTCTCTCTCTCTTTCTTTCTCTCTCTCTCTCTCTCTCTCTTTCTTTCTCTCTCTCTCTCTCTCTCTCTCTCTGACTCACACTCTTTGTCTCTCTCTCTCTTTCTTTCTCTCTCTCTCTCTGACTCGCACTCTCTCTCTCTCTCTCTCTCTCTGTCTCTCTCTCTCTCTGACTCACACTCTTTCTCGCTCTTGCTCTCTCTCTCTCTCTCTCTCTCTGACTCACACTCTCTCTCTCTCTCTCTCTCCTGCTCAGAAGCGATTGCTCCACAGTCGTTTGCTCGCTGCTATCTGAAGCACTAATCAGATTATCCATGGAAACGCACACAAGAACACAACACTGTTTCCGTGCCAATTATCAGGTTCTCATGGATGACTTCCCCATGCTGTGTGCTGAGGCTGAGAGGGTGTGTGTGTTTGAGCGCACGTGTGTGTGTGTGTGTGTGTGTGAGCCAGCCCTCTTCCTGCCCCTAAGTCTGTAAAGACTTGACGGTGTGGTTCAGGACACAGATGTTGAGTGTGAATAAGTGTGTGTGTGTGTGTGTCCTGTGATCATCAGACATCCACCTGTGCTGGGAGAGTGTGTGTGTGTGTTAAACTAATGCTGACTCCTCATGTTTGAACACAGTGATGTCAGTGGTGGATGGGCTGGGGTTTCAGGCAGTGATGGTTTGGTGTGTGTGTGAGTGAGTGTCGCCTGCCCTTTCTAAGTCCTCAGTGTTAAACAGCGCGGGCAGCTTCAAGAAGGGACGCGGAGAAGTTAAAGAAGACGTGGTGGTGGCAGGTTGTTGTGGTTGTGTTTTTTTTGTCCACAGATGTTTGTTGTTGTCGTCCTCTTGAGCTGTCCAGATGTTAGTCTTGCAAATGTGTGTGTGTATATATATATATATATATATATATATACATAAAGCAACATTCAGGTGTCACGAAACGCACTGTCTGCTGGCCATAGCTGTTACTCTTCCTCAACAACACTGGCAATGTGGACACGAACCCCCCCCCCCCCCCCCCCCACACACACACACACACACACACACACACACACACACACACACACACACACACACACACACACACCCCAGTACATGATCCACTCTGCTATCAGGAGAGGAAGGTGAGGCACCTGAGCTCATGAGAGGCACAGACCCAGAAATAGACCTGCCCGGGGCCACGGCGCCTCCACCCAGCCATCTGAGACGGGCCGGGGCTGGAAGACGGATGGATGCGGGGGGACACCGAGGCCCAGGAGAGCGAGAGCAGGCGCGGAGGTTAGAGCCCGTCCCAGAGCTGCCGCCATGCCGAGCTCAGTGTCTGCCCTGAGGTGTCCACTCTAATTCCGGATCATTTTGGAGGGGTGGAAACCCTCGTTTTGATGCCTATTGGTGGTTGTGGCTAGGGATCACACCTGGCATGCTGTGGAATGACTGACTGTAATATGCAGCTGCAGAGGGGGCTATGATGCCTGTCGGTAGGGAGCTAAGTGTAGCAGTGGAGGTGGTCGGTAGGCCCATTGCAGTCAGCCTTTGAAGAGGCATCATTCTGATCACATTCTGACAGTAGTTGCAAACCTCATTGTGGACCTGGCCACTTGAGCAGAGTGGCTTATATGTCTATATTCTCTGATCTAGGACATTTTCAAAGACACTCCTGTCATCTGGCGCCACCAGGGGATTGACACGGCACGGGCGCCCCGGCCAGGACTCAGGCAGCGCCGAGGGGGTGTGTCTGCACTGCCCCCTGCAGGCTCCTTCAGCCCGAAGCAGGGTTACTCAAGGTCAGGTCACCCATCCCCCTCCACCTCCACCTCCACCACCCGCCTCCTGTTCGCCTTCAGCCCATCTCTCTCTCTCTCTCTCTCCCTGAGCATCTCTCTGTCTCATCTCAGCCAGCAGCCCCAGCCTCCAGAGCTGTGGAGAGGCCCTCCCATCTCAGCTGTGTGTGTCTTCTGCCTGTGTTTGATGTGGAAGTCCCCCCTCATCAGTGGCTATATTTGGTTCATGGTAATACCCCCCCCCCCCCCCCCCCCCAAAGCAGCAGGCACAAACCACTGTCAGCTGCATTAGGTTCCTGCGACTGACGTGTTGAAAATCCAGGCTGCTTCTCATTTCAGAGTGTCTTCAAGTGTAAGCTCAGGCCTAAAAAAAAAAAAAGCTCTAAACTGTCTGCCACAGGTCGTTCTCTTCTTTAAAAAAAGCTATTAGGCAAAGGTCTCCATAGTACGTTTTGTTTGTTGTCAATGTTGGTTGTGTGTGATTGGCTTCATGTAGTGTTGAAATGGTGTAGGGTGAAAAAGAACAATAGGGTTTCGTTGTAGGGTTTAGTTTTTTGCTCAAGCCTCTCCTCCAAGATGACTTTCAGTGGAGGCTTGGTCTAAGCCCTGCGATATTGTGATACTGTGCTTCTATTGCATATGAATAGAATGGTTTGGAACTATGATTGATTGTGGAGGTTTGTGCTTTGTGCATCCCCTCATTTTCCAGCCTTAAATATGATCACCGGTTTCTTTCATTTTATGGTATGTGCTTTTCTTGATTTAGTTCTTGCGGAGCATCATTTCATTAAAATGTGTGAAATGTATTTTTCTGTTAGCGAGGAATGTACAGATTGTTGCACTAATTTCAACTGTAGCGATATCCAACAAAACGTCATTGGGATATGTGGGGTTGGATTTTTTTTTTTTTTTTTTCCCTTTTGTGTCCGGTTGCTGTGAAGCTGGGCCCCCTGTTGGATAGTTGTGGAATTGCCCCTTCATAGTTGAGTACTGTTGGTTTCTCTGATCAAGAAGCATCTTTATTGTTTTGTTGTTTGTTTGTTTGTTTGTTTGTTTTGCAGTCAGCTCCAAGTCGGCTTGGTCACACGGTCCTTGTGCATTGAAGGGTTTGAAATCACAAACAAGAAAAGGCCACAGTGTGTGGGTGTGGATATGTATGTGTGGTGACATTCTCCAGCTCCTTCCCTTAGCTTTCTAGACGATCGAGTGCCTTCTCTATCAGAGGCTGACCAGCTCCCTAACCCCCCATCCACCCACTACAGCAGGACCCTCCGCCCCCCACCTCCACCTCCGCCCCCCTTTTGTCTTATGCAAGCCTTTTCTACAAGCCTAAAGTTGACCAAGCTCTTTGTAATACCGTAGCTAAAGCTTACTGTAAATATTTGTGGTTTTGTTTCCTTTTTTATTTGTTTCTTCTCGTTCTTTGAAGAGTATTTTTCAAAAGTTAGGATCAAAACATAGTAACTTTGGTCTTAAGCCGCAAAATGTCTGGTTTGTTCCGTGTAAAGAACTTTTATAAATATATATATATATGTGTATGTATGTTTGTGTGTGTGTGCGTGCATGTGGTGCGCGTGTGTGTGTGTGTGTGTGTGTGTGTGTGTGTGTGTGTGTCTGTGTGTCTGTGTGTGTGTGTATATATAACAAATATGCAACATGTATTTGGTATATGTGTGTGTGTGTGTGTGTGTGTGTGTGTATATACATATATATGTGTATATGTATGTATACATATATATATATATATATACATATATATATATATATATCAGGGCAAAAAGCTTTCTTGTAGATCCTTGTAAGGAGTTGTGGAAAGTGTCTATTTTTCTACTCTTCTCATGGGGGGTACATCAGTGATGGATTTTATTCTGCAAATAGGTGACTGACGTCTTCGAAATAAATAAACCGCTTTGATAGAAAGCTTTTGCTGTTTCCTGGCTCCTTTTTTTTGGCCTTTGTGTGTTTTGGTTAATGATACATAGTGGCCAGTGCACTCACAACGGTGACCGCTTCGGTCCTTATCTGGAACACATGAAATAGACTTGGAAAAAGCTTTTGATGTGCTATTGGAAGTACAAAAATGGTACAATTTAAATCTGGATTGAATTCATGTTCTGGAATGATTGATTCCAGAACATCCTACCACTAGTGATGACCAAAGACCTCGCCAGCCCGCAGCTATAGGGCGCACTTGTGCCTTGGTTTTGGGATCCCTGTGTGGCAGAAGGGGAGGGGAAACCAGTGGTAAATGTACACAGCAGGAGAGACTACAGCAGCATCCCACCGCGAAGATAGTCTAGACAAGGAGGGTAAGAAAGAAACAGAGTGAGTCGGTAGAGTTCAGATGTACTTGATGGATATGGTGTTGAGGAACAATGTTTCCACATCAGCAAAGGACACGCAATAAGAGAGAGAACATTTTGTTAGTTAACATAATTTTGATAAACAGAAAAGGAGAAATTTAGGTAAGCAGTAGGTAATATGGCCACTTTATCAGTGCATTGGTAATAGAATATAGGAGAGGGGGGGAGAGGCTGCCTGGCAAAGTGTATGGGAGTTTGATTTGCATTTAGTTTCGATGAGGCCGACATGGTGCATGCGGATTTAAGTTAGGATGGCAAGGGTGGCACACAACAGTACCCAACTGGCTGATGACTGCCGCAACATGCGCCGTATACTGTACCCAGGATTCAAAAGCAGTGGGTGTGCTCTTCATGTACAAACCACACTTAACCCTGGCCTGTACTAAATATTTGTATTCAGTTTAAGTTCTAGGGCCAGTATTAGTAGTACATACTCAAGTACATGAGGACACCCTTCTGAGCAGGCTTGTGTTAAATGCTTTCATATCAAATCTTTTTTCTTGCCAGTGGCTTCCAGCTGTAGTCCTTGGGGTTTGTAAAGTGCCAATGTAAAGGAACAATGTGGTATAATTGTGCTGTTTTAGAGCAATTAATTTGAATTGTATCGAACATTTAAATCACTGAACCACAACCTCACATATTAATGTCTTTATTTTTCCAAAGGTATGCCATTATATAAAGGGACAGGAAAAAAAACGACACTGAAAATATGATCAACAATACAAAACAGACAAAAACAAACAAGTCATTAGCTTCCTCTCTGAGAACATCCACATCCATGATGGGGGTGGGGGGGTGTCTGTCACAAGGTTGGTGCTTGCCTCTACCAGGACTACCTTAACCCCGAAGGCGTCGGGCTCTGGACTACGCCCGGCCCTGAACTGGGGCCAGATCTCTAGGGAGACCAGGTTCAGATCCAGAGTCATCTGCCCAGAGGGTGACTCCTATGATTAATGACACCGACAAAAAGGATCAAGAAAGCAGCTTTCTAGAAAACTGAACCAAAGTCAAGAAAACAAACGACTCGGTGGGCCACACCTGTGATGTGTGGATACTATAGCATGGGGATGGATCAGCGCTACTTGCTCTTCATGTGTTGGTGTCTGGTGAACACGCTCATGGGTAATATGTGGGCTAACTAGCGCTCCCCCTCAAAGGCATACACACAGTACCCTCCTGTGGGGACGAGTTAGGTGGTGGTTTGGGGCAAAATAACGGGATAACAGAAATGTAACTATAGGCCTCGTTTCCTTCATCGAACAGAAACCATCGAATACCAAGCACTCTTCAGCCCACAGACAAGCTCACAAAGACTTCTTCCATCTTTAAGCTGACACTTCTTTTAATTCAAAACATTAGTTTGGTTTGTTGTTGTTGTTGTCTCCAAAGCAATAGAGGGTAGGGAGGGTGGTGGGGTTACACATGGACAGGTTGGTGAGGTGGGAGGTTCTGGAGGGAGTTGGTGCGATCTAGATTAGGGTTTGGGTCCTGGTCGGGGTTCAGCTGCAGTAATACTGGCCCGCATTGGCCCGCCGTCTCTTGCGGGTCTGCTGCTCCTCGAAGAACTGACGGACATCCTCTGGGGTCACGACCTGAACATGGGAGGGAGGGAGGGATGGCACGATGTTACAGTCAGACAGCTAGTTGGGCGGTAATATGTGAAATCAAGAAGGTACTAATCAAGAGTGCTTTTAGGAGTTTCCCTCTAATTACACGGCATAACATAACAACATGGCATTTTAAGAAACCTAGGAGTTTTAAGTACCATCACTCTGGCAATGTCAGTGGAGTACAACGTTCAAGTGCACTGGTAAAGACAGCAACATCTACTGCCGTAATCTGGACCCAAAGGCACTGATAAATCGGTCCCATACTTGGAGCGTAATTTCAGAACTGAAACCGGTGTGGAAGTGTGCCAGGACAAAAGAACCCACCTTTCCTTCTGCAGCGAACCTCTGCAGATAATCCCTCAGCTCCGTCTTTAGGTCGTTATACTCTGAAAGGAGAAACAAAACTCAAAATGTTCACTGAATGGCCATAGACACAAGTTTACCCTGACACAAGGTCACTGAATGTAAACCGCACCCAAGTAAAGCCATTTGAAATAGAATTCAATAGAATACAGTGGTTAATACTAGTTTTGGCCTAGAGTTATGTCCCTGTATATCTATCGGTCCTCCCAAGTCTCTATTCATCTTTACCGCTCTCCATCCCTATTTCCCCCCTCTCCTATCAGACACCATCACAGCTTACCTCCCCCTCACCCCTTACACTTTGCTGTCTCTCTCTTTCCTTCTCTCTCTCTCTACTCACCGTAGATTAACTCCAGCTGCTGGACGCGGTTGAGGGTGTTGAAGGCGGACATGAGCGGGTCCTGGCCGCCTGACGCATCCTCGCGCTCCTGCTCCGTGCTCTTGCCTTTGGTCTCGTACGCCAGCACCGTGTCAGACTCGTCCAGCAGGAAAGCCACGTCTGCCTTCTCGAACATCCTCTGTGGGGGGGGGGGGAGGAAGGAAGACATGAAGACCCTTAATCATGTTATACAAAGATGAGGTGAAAACCAGGGCATCAGAGATCACTACGTTGGACTTCATCAACATCAGGTTGAATGTCAAAAATGGATTTTAAGGTATAAGTAATTATAGAATCTACTCCAGATTGGGGAGGGGGAGGGGGGGTTAAGGTACCTTGCAGCTGGGGCAGGAGCAGAGGTGGGAACGCCAGCCAGAGGACCAGAAGACCGCCCCCTCCTGCTCACGGGTCCGCCCCTCAGCTTGCAGCTCCTTCAGGCCACACCCTGTGTCTCTGGACGCCCCGCCCTCCTCAGAGTGCTTCCTCTTGCAGCCGGCCGTCCCGTTCACCTTTGCCTACGGAGACAGGGGTGTATTTCTCTTTTTGTAATTCACGTTCATCTGAATTCACAAACATTGAAAAGTCCCAGAAAGCACTCGTGATATGGTACATCAATTGCTATTGATTGTTGCTACCTCTCTTTCATCTCAAATGAAAATCATCTCAGAGGTGATTTCAAGTCTTGGCCTGTATTTTGATACCACCCTAGCACTTAAAACCAGATGAACTAAGCAGCATTTACATCATGATGTTGAAACTAAACACAACAGTAAACTGACAATGAGACTCATCAATGAGAATCTGCTTACACATTGTTGTGACGGAAGATTTCCAATTCAGGCAAAGCATGAGAAGATAACCCCATGGGTTTTCAGACCGTTAGAAGCCACCAACACTAGCAGCAATTAAGTTGTATCGCGTTCATGAAATAAAGGCGGAAAATGCCCGCTAATTTTTTTTTTCTTTCTCTCGCTCACTAGAAAAGCGAAGTCATTCTCATGGAGGACAGTAATCTAAACCAAAAGCCTCTCCATCTTGTGCTGAAATGATTTCTAGCACCCCCTTGTGGAATGGAGCAAAGACACATCATGTCAATACAAGGCCTTCTGAAGAGCGGAGTTTACATCTGAACCGGAAACTATTTGGGCCAGCTACATTCACACTGAGCACTGCCAACTAAACTGGTTCTTTGTTCTGTTCTACAAAACAAATGGCAACCTGCCATGTAGCATTTATGAAGTCAAAGAACGAAACACTTTCAACGGACACGCACACGCACACATTGTGGGCACTTGAATGGCCCAAACAAACAGTCTGATTGTGGAGTACCTGCTCTCCCTTAGTGCTCCCGGAGGCCGTCTCTCCTCTGCTCTTTTCCTCTGTGTCCTCCGCCTCCTTCTTCACCTCCCCCTCCGATATGCATGGGCCTTCTTTGGTCACGAAGGGAACTAGGGACACAGTCATGATACAGTCATGATACAGTACTAGTGGCAATAGTTGGAGTAGTAGAAGTGGTCTTGAAGGTACAAGCCACCAGTCCATCAATGATTGAGTCCATCAGATATACACCTCTAAAACCAATACAATGATACAAAATCAAAATGATAAAAATAAACAGAGATTTTTCTTTTCCCCCACATGAATGCCCCGCTGGGCAGACATACTTGCGGTGTTTGCAGCATAGGTCCACAAGAAGGGGGCTTTGCTCATGCAGGACTCACACACCATCTCCTGCAGTTCCACACTCTCTGGCACACCACAACCCAGGTGCTGGAAACACAGTTCAGACAGCAAATATTATATACAATATTGACTTTGCTACCCAATATAAATATCCTCCATACAAAGTATAAACATTCCCTGTGGTCGGCTAACGATACCTGCTAGCAGTAAGGTTAACCACAGGTTTAGTTAAAACACATAACCATCATGATCTCTATAAAATTAAGAACATTTCATAGGACTCCTGGTGCGTGATATTATTCATTTATGAAGTCACTCACATACTGCTAAACCAAGAGCTACGTTTCAAGTTGCCTTGAGACATTTACTTCCCAGCAGCCATGAAGGCCTATCGATCTCTGCCTTAACTGAGACCAGTGAAAGTAACCTTACCCGGCCATGAAGCCAGTCCTCGCAGACCACACACTGGATCATCTCATCTGAAACCTAGAAGTGGCACATGCCTAAGGTCAGTCTATGATTTCACCATTGAACTTAAACAAAAAGGCAAGAATATTCATTTAGGAGGTGGGGACCACACATCAACATCACAATTGAAAGTGTATCATTTCCATTAACTACAAATGCTTAGCCGTTAAACACTAAATTCCACTTTCTACAGCTTTTTTACATCAGTCAATAAATTCCACCCGTAAATCCCAATAATTCAATGCAGCTAGTTTAAAATGTGCGCCCCTATGAGAATGTACAGCATGGTTATACACCAGGGTGCCCATATCATACCTGGTCCTCGGCATCGGGGTATGGGCGGTTGCAAGTGCAGTAGAGGCCAAAGAAGTTGTGGGTGTACTGATTATCAGCGTTCAGCTGATCCTTTTCCTACCGTGACAAATCAGAGACGGTCAGATCCAACATACCACTATAACAACCGTCAGATTTATTTCTTACACAAACACCCAAGCAGACAAAAAAAAACCAGAAGAATGATACCTACTGGGAACAATTTACACTCCTTATCTCCAAACTTCGAATTTCCACAGTCACAACGAAAATTCCTGTAAATAAGAAGGGTACATTCACTACATGTCTGGCCGAAATACACAACCAAAACTCCCTCTCACATTATTTCATCAGACATGTTGAGTTTAGAACGAATATGAACCAACATGAAACTGAATTTAAAGTCCATGCGACTTAACTGTAACATGACTGAACCTATATTACGTATCGCAACATAACGTCTAAAAACATGAAGTCTAATAAGGACTGTTTCCCTAAATGTGTGAAGTGTGACCACTCTCACCTCTTCGTGTACAGCTCATACAGTTCATGACCTTCGTGACACTTGTAAGAGCAGGCCAGGCATATGCCAGCGGGCTCGCCTCCCTTTGGTGTGCACGAGCTGCATGCATACAAAGCCTGTCGCTTCACGTACCCCTAAGACAAAAAGAAAAACATCACATTCATGTAAGCTGTCCTACACCGACTTGTCGGCCCTGTTGGGAGCAGAGCATGTAACGCTGCCTCATGAAACAATGGGTAATTACATCGAACAGTTTACCCTCCGTTAAAATCTCGGAAAATGTACAAATGGTTTAAGAGGCCATGCAAGAGATATGGAAAAACAACAAAGCAATAACAGCGTGATCGCGTCGGTTGCCATCCGTGATTAAAACTAGCTGTACCGTTACTCGAGTGAAATGCGGAGTTTACTTTCACACAGGCTACTCACCTCTGGGTATGAACATTTCTCCGGGTCACTGCCAGCGAGCACAGCAGAAGCTTCGTTTTCCAACTCCTCGTCCTCCTCCAGTACATCAACCAGAGAAACGGTAGCTTCATCCCCCTCATTTGCCGCCATCCTTAAAGAAGTGAGAATAGAAAAAATGAATTCAGCTTCCTGTTCCAGGGCAGAACCACCGGCCAGAACCACTCAACGGGGGCGCTCAGTGCACGAAAACGGACAATTCTTATAACTGCGTGAGAAAAATTAAACTGAATATTGTGTATTTTACAGGAAATTCATTGCATCCATTCAGGTAGCTAACTAGCAAGCTAATCGCATTCCACTGTCCCTTCTGATGACCTGGATCATTCGTTCCCCAGTAGATAACAACATCCGTTGAATTTCCGGATTATGTAAATGTTTACCTTGTTGGCGGGAAATTCTGAAAGTTTGGTAAAGAGGTTTCTCATACTTTTTATTATTATTTTTTTGTTTTCGTTATTTTGGATGAAACTATTATCGGTCATCTGACGACTAACAGTGATCATGTATAATGCAATGCATGGTTTGATACATACAACATGCCAGACAAGAACACAAATATATATATATATATCAGGTCGCCTTGTGAGAGAATAAACTGGTTATCCGACAAATAAGGGCTTTTCGGGAACGGACATAAGACTCGCAAGACCATTTTAATTTTCAAGTGTCTTCAGAATGGTGTACACATCGCTCAGATTATGTTATTTGTTCATGTTCTCTGCTGTCTGAGCCAATTTACTAAAACAAATGTCATAGTTGAAAGGTTAAAGTTCATAGGCATCATGGCAACTTGTGAATTAAGGGGGGCGTTGAAATACAGAGATGGGCAAACCAAAGCATTTACTGTAAAAACTGAAAAAAACCTCACATCAATGATAATTGGGATTAAGAAACTGAACGCTGACATCTCAGGTGTTCTAACAGATCTTGTTTTAAAAGAAAGAGGAAACAATAAAGGAGATATTCAAGTGGACGGTAAGACAGGCACATATTACTTGCAGCTAGTTCTAACGTTAGCTGACGGGTAACGCTAGCTCGCTAATTGAATGCGTTGAGCAAGCACAGTCTCTACTGCTGTCAAAATATAGCAAACATATTATCAAGCTAGATAGCAGAAATGTCCGGTCAGCAAACTCCAAGATTAAGCTGAACTAACTGGGCCATGCTTGGTTTGTAAGATCTTCAGGTGTAACATGCTGCTTTAGCTCAACTAGCTAACTGCTGACTACTCCATCCAGTTGGAAAGCATAATGTTAGCTTGTTGTGCTATTACAAAATGATAGCCAGTGACGTTAGCTCGCCATCTAGCTAACTATCAGAATAAGTAACGTTAATGGAGATTAGGCTGGTTAACCGAGCAATTCAATTTTACTTTGGTAACCAATAAAACGAATTACCTAATCACAGTCATGTGGGGAAAATGGTTATTTGACCCATAGAGTACCGAGTCTAACAACATATCCTAGCTTATTAGCCAAGTGATACTTTTAAAGCTTAGCATAGCTTTGATAGGTAGCTATAGTCAACTAACTAACGTTGATCCACCTGGACGGAATTTCACATAAGTTTTTCTAATTTTACCTTAGCGCTT
This sequence comes from Clupea harengus, assembly GCF_900700415.2. Taxonomy (NCBI): domain Eukaryota; kingdom Metazoa; phylum Chordata; class Actinopteri; order Clupeiformes; family Clupeidae; genus Clupea; species Clupea harengus. The sequence goes on from NC_045166.1 coordinate 629,268, forward strand.
GCAGCTAGTGATGGATCGAGCAGTCCGTAGGGTTCGCGACGGAGGTGTGTCGTGGAAGCAAATGCTTCAGTGAAACGGGGACGGTTCTGGTTATTGCTACTAGTTTGTCATCGACTTCGCTTTGAATTCCAAATTCGTAGAACGAAGGTCAGTTAGGATACAGACGTTACCCTGGTGCTGTTGCCTTTTAAACCAATCTCAGATAACCAGACACTTTGCGTAAACACATACACTAGTATTATGACGTTTTTGGTGCAAGTGTATCTCTTTTATTATGTCATCGTTCATGTAAAATGAAGCCCATGAATTGTGATCAGCCAACTCTGTTAAAATGAAGTCTTATGAATACATTTTGTGTCTGATTAGTAGTTTTAATAACAATTCCTTATTCTTAACTTTATTACAAACATACATTTTCATTGTGGCGTTTCACAACAGACGAAGATGAGGACGATAGTGATGAAGAGATGGATGAAGAAACACAGAATAAATCTAAGATCTTACCATCCAACCCAGAGCCTCCAACCAAACGCATGAAGACTTTAAGGCCCTGAACATCCATGTCTTTGCTCTGACCCAAACCCTTACATGGGAACTCCAAAGGTCCTCATTATCCATGGGGAATTACAAGGCAACCTCTGCCTTTGGGACTTTAAGTCAATCTGAATACTTCAGTATTGAAGGCTTAAACAGTAGTACACGAATGTGCAATTATGCCTTTGTCTGCTCATCCCTTTTGCCCATTCATGATGTTTTGTCTTGGTGCAATATGAACTTTTCATTAAGAGTTTGTTAGATGTGGCAGTACTGACGTTTTGCCATCAGTTTTCAGAGTCAACTTTCCTTGAACAGATCGAAGGTAATTTCAACATGTGATGATAAATATCATTGTATATGTTAAAACGAACATGTTTGACCACTTTCTCTATGACACTGAGAAATAAATTCTTATAAATGTTATTTTTCAAACCCAGACTTTACTTTTAATCACAGTGCATTTAGATTAGAAAGGCAGTTGAAATGTCCCAACATAAATACACACATATTATTAAAAATATACACACAGAAGCCCTTAGAGACAATGCCAGTCTTAGTTTTTTTTTAACTTTGTTTTTAAATCATTTTGTGACCAATGAGATCCTCAGAAAGACAAGACAACATTGTCATCCTACTGGTGACAGGTAGTGTCTTTTTGGGCAAGCTTTAGATATTTCCTATGTTCCGAAATTGAGAGAGGGTCTTTGGCATCAACAAAAGTAGACCTGTGCTACTGCATTCTGTGGTCACATCTGACATGGCATAACTATTAACCCATCTCCCAAAGTTGCACAGAGAAACAGGTACATTGTCAGCTGATGATGCCCATGAAGCTTCCAGCAGCACACCTAAACAGCCATTTTGAGCAACAGAAAGGAAATGTCACAGAAGGCCTTTTTTTTCTTTTTTTTATAAAAACACTCATTCTGTTGATCTTAACATTGTTCAGTTTTGTTTTTGACCACAATGTTTTCTTGTGGGCAAAGGCTCACAGCGATCTGAACAGATAAACTGGCTCAAGATGGCAACGATTTTGAAAACCCAGTGTTAAAAAAAACTACAGACAATACACTCCAAGTGGCTTTCGGTTTTTGTAATAATCCATGCGTGTTTCAATCAAATGTAAGTGGTCATCAACTAGACAAAATTCCAAATGACAGATGTTGCTGCGTAAGTGAAAGGGTGTTAAAATCAGAATTTTGTTCTCTGTTCCCCAATGAAAGTGTTACAATTCTGACTTCAAAAGTGGCCACTGGCTTCACTGCTAGACACTTAATATTTCCAACAAATTCCTCATTTGCTCCATAGAACCCTGCCTTTGGCTTTCATTTCATAGGAGATCCATGTATAAAACAGAAAAAAACAAGAGTCCCTTTTCACATAGGATTGGTTAACATGAGTATTCTTTCCCGCTGGGTGTACTTTCCATTCACATCTCAAGGAAAAGATTCTAAAATTACGCATTGAAATCATTCAATCAACCAGAAGCTTCTCAAAAACATCCAGTTGAGAAAACGACAGATTTTAAGACGTACTGGAAAAGGTATAGGTTTTTTTTATACATCACACATTTTGATGCATCACTGATACCTGTGGACTGAGAGTCCTAAATTAGACACTAAAATAATTCAAATAAAATAGAAAACCTCTTAAATATCTTTTTAAAATGGCACAGATGGCATATAATTTAATGTGCGAAAAACAGCCAGTAAAATGAATTACTGAAAGTAACTGATACTGACTGGAATGAAACTGTTGACACCAGTTTCGCTGGTATGAAAACTGATCATTACCACTGTGTTCACTATTTCACTGCAGGACCACCCCTGAAGAATAACACATAATACTGAACATCTCAAAAGGAACTGAACGCTTTTAACTCCCAATCTGGCTTTCACCACTAAAGATATATGCTTGTACTGTAGACCAAGCCGCCTGAAAAATAAAATCTGATGAAAACATTCAAATGGGTGGAACAATTCTATCAGTGTCACACAAAGAACTTAATCTTGAAAAATGCACTAGCAAAACACCCTTACTTTACTTAAAAGTTGTTTTGTTGCAATCAATCATATAAATATGTCATTCTGTACCTTAAATCAGATGTACCAGATCAAACTGTATGCCAGACTTTTCATAAAGACATATTTCATTTAAAAAAAAAAAAAAGACTTCTGGAAAAAACTGGAAGAGGTCCATGTTCTAAAGTGAAAAACAGCCATAGTTTTGTTCTACTGACACCAGACAAAGAATAACAAACGATCCAGTTTGGTGCAGTCTTTTGTCGGAATTTGAATCAGAAACATACAAAAATGTGAAACCTCTTGACAGTGTTTAGAGATCCTGACACCAACATAAAAAAACAACAACCCCACCACACAAATCGTTTCCCCAAAACACTAAACCAGTACACAAGGAGTGTTAAACTGAACCCCTACAAAATGTGCTTCATTGCAAAGGAGCTTGCTGAGATGCACTGGCTACACATCTACCTGTCCAATTTCACGACCAACAAGTGTTTCAGTGTCATGATTTGCCCCCCATTGTGTCATCACTGATCCTCTCAGGTGTCAATCAGCTGCAGCCTGCTGATCTGATTGGACGCCTTGGTGAAAGTCTGGTGACGATTGCACAGCACAGCAATGCAGATGGGCAAAATGCAATAGCCCATGGTCTTGGGGTCGGCTCGGGTGCAGGAATACAGGAAAAGGAACACCTGGAGGTAGGGTAAGAGGAAGAGGCCAGCCCACACCCAGAACGGCAGAAGCAGCAGACGGGTCTTCAAACTCTGGAGCCATGGGACTGAGGAAAAGGGGGGCCCTGGAGAAGCAACCCTGGCAGAGTCCTCTGGCTGAGGGGTTTGAACCACTTGTGTCTTCTCTACTAGAGCCAGGGTGAAGCGATTGTAAGTCTGGTTGATCTCAAACACATAATACACAGCAGCCACGCTGGTCAGCAGGTAGAGTCCCACTCCGATCCAGCCCATCCGCTGACGGAAATTCATCATTCTCCATACTCCTCTCTATAAAACAGAATATTCAAAGAGATTATGAGGTGCAGGTAACTATAAATCCAAATTAGTTTTCCTTTAAGATAACCATTCTGGACGGACAAATGCATTAACATTGATATCAAATGAACTTCAATATAATTCTGACTATGTATTAAGCTGATTTTCCACTGGACCCCTAAAACCTAGCAATTTTGTATTCTTTCGACTGTGTTGGACTTTAGACTCACGCAATTATCGAAGAAGCCGCCTGGGGTGCCTTGGCTTCTAATATACCATATAACTTTTGCAACAAAAATCAGGTAACTGATCTATTAATAAGACTAACTATTATCACAAAGCCAAACTAGCAAACTACATACCTAATCTCCCATGTTAGTCAATATCCTCTGTTGGCAGACTACAGAGCATTAGTTAAATAAGTATCTCGAGAACAAAGCCAAACTAGCTAACTACATACCTATATAATCTTCCATGTAAGTCAATATCCTCTGTCGGCAGACTACCGAGCGTTAATTAAATAAGTCCATCACAGGATCTGTCAACTAAGGAAACCACTGGCGTGTCAAGAATATTGTTACACTACGTGACGTTAGCTGTTGATAGCGGATGTTTGTATGCCTGTAGTTAGATGCGGTCGCTTTACAATACCTGCTGGCCTCAGCTAATATTAGCATGCTAAATCTACACAGCTGTGACAACAGAAAAAAAACACATGATCTAATGTTAGCTGTTGTTGTTAGGATAGTGTGTCAACAACGTTAGCTGATTAGTGGTAGACAGCTAGCTATCTAGCTAATGTTAACATTGACTCATGATACACTGGCCCAAGTTTGTAGCACAGGCGGGTTTTAATCGATCAGCAAGGACCCACCTTTCACATGTGGAGCAAAAGAAGTCCTTACGTTTCTTATTTGCACAGCAAATTAATTCCTTTCCTTCCCATACTTTCAATTCCAGATCACGGAAAATAATTATCCTGTAGTTCACACACCGCTCTGCGGCTGTCATATGACCAGCTAAACTTCCTAAAACGCGATATCCGGGACGTAATTACCATCATCACCAGACTGTCCATTTCACTGCCCCCTAGCGGTAGAATTCATAAATCCATGTCATATTGTTCATGCAAAATTATTTCCAGCTCTTTGAGTCGTTGCATCAACATGAAACATTGTACCTTTGGATGCAAGATATGTCATTGTATCTTTGCATGTACTGCATGCGTAGTCTAGTCTAGCCTGTCATAGATGGTCTTACACAAGGGTCTAGGTTATACAAAGTCGTTTAAAACATAGGCTAATGATTGGTTTGAAGCCTTCAAACGGCACGAAATGCTCTCAGATCAACAATATACAAAATGATACGATGCAGTTTTGGCAAAGAGTGTTATAAAGGCTTGGACAACAAGGCCTAAATGTTATGAAAGTAGATCACAGTGAAAACTGAATTAGTGTTATAAGACAACAGACTCACTGAAACATTAATACTTTAATATGAGGTCGACAGTCTAAACGCAACCTATAGATCTACAGTATTCAGATTCAAATTCAAATAAAATTTCAGAGAGTAATTCCTGGAGGGGGACAAGACAAATTGCTGTCTGGCCCTATGCCCTCTCTTTCTCTATGCTGTCTTCGTACTGCGTGTGCTACCTTGCAGGACTAGACAACTAGCTAACACTTGTCTTTGCAGAATAAAGATGATGAATTTCAAGTGAATCCACAAGTCTTGTTTTTCTTGAGTTTACTGAAGTTATCAGAATGCAATTATTCATACAGGACGTTTTGATTTTGTAAAACTGCCAGGAACAGACAGAAATAAAGAGATACATAAATTTCAGGTCAAATAATGTGGCATAAAGTTAGCAGATACCATGAGAGCTAGCATAACTTGGCTGCTAAATACCGAATTCTCGTTTACAAACAGAAATTCTCTAAACGGCATAAAATGTACCAACACAAAATATCTACTCACAGACAAATAATGTCCAAAGTTCACATGGTCAGCGTGGGTTTTGCTCGAACTTTACTGGAGCGACTTTCAACATGTAACCTAACTTCACCGGTGCAGAGGTGGAGGTATTGTTGCAGAATATAGATGTGTCCATTCTATTCCACCATGGCTATATCCACGCGATTGAGTTTAGTGCTTATTCATTTATTCAATGCCATTTGCAGTGTTCGTGTAGTGCTTTTATTATATGCTTTTTTATATTTGTTAAGACATCACGATGCCTCGTAGAATCATGGCTATACATGTGAAACATAATTGTTTATGATACAAATATTCTCGTATTATAATTATTTAAATCCGAGGATGTGTGTAGAATTGATGTGAACGCAATCACCAATGATTTCTCACAAATTCAGCCCTTAAGAACATGGGCGCACTCCAATCTGCTATTTAGCATTCTTAAATTCTGTTCAAAGTTAAGAACAAATCCCAGATGAGAAAACTTTGAAAGCCAGAATTGTCCCGGGAACTTCTTAACATGTTCTTAACTGCGTTCGAGAATGAGGTCCCATGTGTGTCAACCTCTTTACATATCGTGTAGCATAGCGGCAGTGACGGGGGAGAGAGGAGGCAAAATAGTGTGTGTGTGCCTTGTCCAAAATCAGCCTCTTTTTAATCAGCACGCTGGTTAAGCTACTAGCTAATGATTGTTAACAAGCTCAAGTTTGAGTTTTTGGACAAAGCAGGAGAAATGTCCCTTTTCATGTTACAAGCCTGCTGAACAAGTTGTGTGATAAATGATTGGCTTTTACCTGTAGAGGTTTTACTGGTTCGGTTGGTTTCCTCACAATCTGACCGTGTACTGGGCTGGGCCTTCCTAACTTGCACTTCGACTAGTAGGCTAGCCTACTTAATTTGCACTGACAGCAGTTACATTCCTGCACTTCTTTTTTCTATTTCTTATGCAAAATAGTATTTATCGTTACACTAGGTTTCTATTGCTCGTAGCTTGACTGTTCTCTCCCTTGTACGTCGCTTTGGACAAACGCGTCCGCTAAATGACTAAATGTAAATGTAACCAGGGAGCTGCCGGTAGCCCCGCCCGTTGGAAATAGCATGTGAACCAAGCCACTTTAAGGAATAGGGGGGATCATGATTTTTCAACACTTAAAAAACACATTGTTTTACGTTTATAATTAGCACCGCTTGTCTCTTGTCTGGCTTTTATTTAATATGACTATATTATTCAAAATTATGTATTTGTGTTTACAATGATTGTTGGGGGGGTAACTTTATGGTAGGGGGGGATACGTCCCCCCTGCCCCCCCCCCCCCCCCCCCCGGATCTCCGCCTATGATAGTATTGCGTTTTATTATGAACCAAAACAGAAAAGAACATCCGAATCTACATAGAGCGGGTAAAACTGCCAAATCCATCAACAAACAGTTTAATATCCTCCTATGTCGTTTAAACGGAATGACAGCTTGTAGGCCTATATTCAGTCAATGACCAACGACAAGCATCAATATCATAAAGCGGTATTTGTGGTGCAATATTTCATTAAGTTAACATACATTTGCATCACAACTCCCTGTACAATCCTTTAAGTAACTTTCTTGTCACTGCATTCGATACACGCCGTCATTTGCTAAAGCCACCCCCACGAGGGTGTGTCCTGGTGTGCATTCAACACTGCTACACTGTCGTGTCCAACCAAAGGCACATTATCGTACAGGGGAATAAACCTGTGGACACAACATGGTGTGGCACAGTAATTGGTCACTTTTTTCTACAGCCTGGGCATAAATTGGGGAGTGACTGATCCTTCGGTTAGTTTAATAACGCCTTGTCTCTGTAATGGAAAGTCAGTCACAGATCGCAAGGCACTGCTTTTGGATCACACCGTCGGCCAATGAAGAGTTACTCTATTTCGGTTTCTGAGTTGACTTTGAGCATTTCGGAGGGAAAAGTGTTTTGTCTCTTAACAAAATAGAAAACACGTCCCTTTAGCACTAGTCTCGTTGCTGAAGACGTGTCTTCTCTGCTCAGCGACTGACAACCTGACTTACCAGAAATTCTGGAGACACGGATGGCTTGTCTTAATTCCTGCATAGACTCGCGGTCAACAATGAAGTAGGTCGATTGTGGGAGTTCCGGTGACATTCTGACAACATTATTTCAAAGAAAGTCAGGTATGGATAAATTACTACTCTGTAATTATTGACCATTGTGAACAAACAGTAGGCTATAAGACCTAATGTTATAATTAAGTTGTAAGTCTAAGGACTTATTGCATTATGTTCTTTAGGTTTAGCGAACCTATGTCATAGGTTCCAACTTCCAAAACCGACTTGAGGACGAATATCATTGATATTAAGACTGTCCGGAGATGCAGACGTTTCTGAAGGGTAAACGTGTGGGCTACTGGCTCAGCGAGAAGAAGATCAAGAAGTTGAACTTCCTGACATTCGTGGACATGTGCAGGTACGGTCCCAAATACATGAACTCTTGCTTATGGAGATGTGGTGAGGTCATGAAAATCTGTTAGGACTTTCTGGTCTGGACAGTGCGGTTTAAACATGAAGAGAGGTTTGTGAGCATGAATAGGAAGGCATCAAAAGTGGTGTGTAGCATGGATACGCCTTTACATTTGCTTGTCAGTCATTTGTCTTAATCAGGGGTTTATCACCACATTTTGACATTGTTTGTCATACTGTTTGAGGGATCTGAATGTGAGCACACATCACACTCTAGCGCTTTTAGAGTTTTTCCAGTTGTTGTTCATCCACATTCACGAGTGTCTCCATCCTGTAGTAGATCATGACTGGGGCACAGGATAAGCCTGTTTTGGTCGAGTGTAGTGCTCTCCTGATGTTGTCATCCCCAAAGAATCCGTCAGGTATGAACCATGGGCGGCTGGTGCCAGCTTCTTCAGCCCCAGACAGACTCAGGGGCTTGGCTATTATATAAACAACAAAGTGCAAATGGAGCGGGGGCTTTCAGTGGAAAGGGGGGGTTTGACAGGAATATGCTGTTTGGATATGAGGTATTCAGTGGTCTGTAGAGTCAAGGGTTTCACACCCTCAAGGCTGTTTCCAGTCACCAAGACAGGAGACAGAGACAGATACCTCAAAAATGTGTATGCCTGTGCAACTGCTGGCTCTTAGTAATGTTGGATAATCTATTGAGCTACAGGTGCTTATGGCACCAGAGGCATGTGTTCAGCTTCTAGGAACTACCTGCCTACATTGTCAGTTTAAACTGCGATTCCCAGGAAGTGTGTGTTTAGATAAACATAAGGACAACAGTTGCACAGATTGACTATAGTATCAAGAGCCTGCGTTCATGGTCAGTTGAAACCACCATTCCCAGGAAGTGTGTGTTGAGATAAACATATTCTGTCACTCTAAGGACAGCAGGAATAAACCTTAAGGCCCACGATGAATTTAGTGTGTCAAGGGACACTCTTGTAAGGAAGCTGTTGGGTTATGGGTGGGGGCTAGATAACCATTGTTTGGTCTAGGCGGCAAGGACAGGTTTTGCTGATGAGATCCCGGGTGAGCTGAAAGCAAGCTGACCTGCACGTCTCTGTTGTGTCTCTAGAGCACAAACAGCTCTGTGAGGAGCGGGCCTCTTATTAGAGCAACGGCACTTCCCCCCCTGGTGACTGTATCAACCACCTGGAGCTGATTGTATCAGGCTGCTTATCAGCCAAACCCAGATCCTCCCACACACTCGCTATGGGTTCCCGTTTTAGTGTGAAGTGTCATAGTGTTTTTTTTCTCAACATCATCAACTTTCTATCATCCAACATTATATACAGTTTTGTTGGGGAGGTTTAGGTTATTTACAAGATAGGAAAGTAGCTTTATAAATGTATCAGCCTTATCAAATGTATTAAACTGATGTGTAATGTCCTTATTTATTAAGGGCAATTTAGTCATTTGAATGGTAATCTAGGGTAATATAATGTGGGTTGATCCATCACCCACTGGATTGTAATTGGAGGATAGAGTAGGCTACGCAGGATTTTACACACGCTCCTTGTGATCCACAACTGTCACTGTGAGAAAGACGTGGGAATATTCAAATATATAGTGTGTGTGTGTGTGTGTGTGTGTGTGTGTGTGTGTGTGTGTGTGTGTGTGTGTGTGTGTGTGTGTGTGTGTGTGTGTGTGTGTGTGTGTGTGTGTGTGTGTGTGTGTGTGTGACTGTGTGTGTTTTTGTCTGGCGTTGGCCAAATTCTCTGTTTTCCATGACAGAGACAGACCTCTGTGACATGCTCACTACCTGGTGGTCCTGTTTGTGTGAGACAGCGCACTTCCCCAAAATGAATGGTCTAATCAAGACTGTTTGTATTCTCTACTTGGCCTGTCCCCATCCCAAGTATTTGCAGTAACACTGTGTGGTCATTAATTGCACGAGTGGTGGAGATTCCAGTGTCTCATTTTGTATGTAACATCAGCAAACACAAGTCAGTACCTTTACTAAAAACCTGTCTCTGCTGAGGTACACATCACTAGTTCCAGGCATTCCTCAACCTGCCTTTTAAGGCCTAGGCTCAGTCCAGTGAGGTGATTAATGATCTTTCACATGTCTGAACGTAAGAGACGTCCTCCTCTACCATGTCAAACCTCAGTAGAATCAGTCGCCCACCTCGGACCTGTTTTTGTTGCCTGAGATTAAGTATAGTGTGTACATCCATCTTATACAACATTAATATGTTTGCATGGTGTATGTGCATTGATCAAACCTATATGATCATATCCCCCTGAGCTTTGGCAGTAGCTTGTGTGATTTACACAGGGGAAAGGGAGGGACTTGCATCTTTATTGTGACACACTTAGTCTTTTCAGGGAATTACTACTGACCTTTGGTTCCTCCTATCAGAGGATGGCCAAGGCCTTCAAGGTGCGGACTTTATTTGTCATTCTTTCCATTTAGCTGTGACAGTTGGTGGGTGGGTCAGTGTGCGCCTTTGTGTGGGTGTGCATGAATGTTTGATATACCTGTGAGATTTCAGTAAATCAGTACTCTTGAAGGTCAGAACTGCCATTAAGTCTTGGGTGTGGGTGTGGGTGTGGGTGTGGGTGTGTGTAAGTGAAGTGAAGTGAACATTTCAACTGCATCTGAGGTTACCATTGCCCCACTGACAAACACCACAGCTCTTCTCAGTCTGTCACCGAGGTATGGAGGAATGTTAGCAGAAGACTATGTAAAAGTGTGTCTGAACTTGCACTTCTTCTCAGGATGAGCAGGATTACCACTGCAACCGCACTGCGTCAGTAGGGTTTAACACACCTGTCTCAACATCCACAACAGTGACCACTGCTGTCGTGACCTGCCAATGAGTTTAGCTGCTGTGTGCGCAGCCAAGCATTAGAGGGCTGTTTATCGCTGTTATGTCTGTAAACACAAATCATAACTACCCATGCTTAGATATGAACTGGATGTGGTAATGCAGTCTATGGTTAGCATGTTAATGTGTGCAATGTATGTGTTGTTGGTGTGTGTGTGTGCGTGTGTGTGTGTGTGTGTGTGTGTGTGTGTGTATGGTATATTTCTCCATTTATAGATATATAAATGTAAATAAATCCTCTGACCTGTTCAGCAACCCAGTGTTAGCATTTCTCTGAAGTAAAGCTCTAGCTTTCCGCCTATCAAAAGTAATCAGGGAACACCACTTGCGATAGCAGTGGTTTAAATAGATATGTTAACACCTCTTATTCACAACCTCATCCTGTTGAGTTTTTGATGAAGGCATGAATTCAAGGCCGTTTGAAAAGATAATGTGATCAGCATTTTAATTATACTCCCTCTGTTTTTTTCCTGTAGGAAGAGGGGCATTGAAATAATCCAGGTAAATTACACTTTTGACTTCATTTTCAAGATTTTGTTTTAATCCTGACGGTGGATTTGGTCTAATCTTGCTTGCTTGCTTGCTGGTCTAAACCTGTTCCAACACTGGATGGAGTAACGCACTTCCTGTAATAACTTCCTGTAATAACTGTGACATAACTGCTATAATAATACATGTTGTTGGATTACATGGAAATGAGACTATTTGGTAAATGCACTATATTTGTGTGTGACATTGACCGACATATTTTTTTTTTTTCCTGTTTTTGTTTGTTAGTTTGTTGTTGGGTTTTGTTCGTGTGATCAGCCCATTTTGAACATTGAAAAACACTATCAGAATGAGATGGAGGGTACTTTCAAGTTTCATTTCGATAAATTGCAAAGTCTATGACCACAAACATGAGAACTGAAAGTGTTTCAGATTTGCTTGTGGGGCCTCACAGACGATAATACGTCTGCGATAAAACTGCGTGGTCACAAAAAGGTCATATGATATTAAAAATAGAAGTCCATTTTCTCCATGGGAATACAATGGATAAGAGCAAATCTATCTCAGTTAAGCATTCTGCTGGGCAGGAATGTGAGAAACATCCATTATGAGCGGAGAGGGTACAGGGCATGCAACCAGTAGGCTTACAAGGGTACACACTGTCCTCCCTGGTGATCCCCCAAATCAGAATGTTTCAACCGTCTTCGCATTGCAAGTCTCCGCATTGTAAAACCACCACTGGCCTATAGTTACTGCATTTCGTTAATATCGATCCACTGTATGTTTAAAGCAACAGTAAGGAGATTTAGTCTAAAACTAGAAAGCTAACTTGCTAAAAGTCAACAGACTTACCTTTCAAATACCAACAATAGCACAGTTGGCACAGATAAAAGCTAGCTAGCTTGATAACTGATTCTGGTCATATATTTGGCAATGTTGAGCTGTAAAGGCAGGGTTTCAGAGCCTTATCACAAAACAACACAGTGAATGGGCGGCCAGTTGAAATGACAGGTGTCTTTATCACATGACCTTATCCCATGACCTTATGCCATCAAAATGAATGTTACCTATAAATCATACCTCAACAAACTGTAAAAACTTGCATAAGGTCCTTTTAATTAATTCCATACTTGTTTTATATATTTTGTTCATGTTTTTGTATCGCAAGTAATAAGCAATGAAGATGCAAAGTATGTTACTTAATATATATAAGTCACATTCCAAGTTTTGAAGGTAATCAACACTAACCCTACTTTTTCACATAAGCATAGTCTATAGTAGCCTCTCTGTTAGCGTTATGTTAAGGCTTTACCTCATTCAGTCGGTCTTTATCACATAAGCATAGTCTATAGTAGCATAGTCTCTCTGTTAGCGTTATGTTAAGGCTTTACCTCATTCAGTCGGTCTTTATCACATAAGCATAGTCTATAGTAGCATAGTCTCTCTGTTAGCGTTATGTTATGGCTTTACCTCATTCAGTCAGTCTTTATCACATAAGCATAGTGTATAGTAGCCTCTCTGTTAGCGTTATGTTATGGCTTTACCTCATTCAGTCAGTCTTTATCACATAAGCATAGTCTATAGTAGCATAGTCTCTCTGTTAGCGTTATGTTATGGCTTTACCTCATTCAGTCAGTCTTTATCACATAAGCATAGTCTATAGTAGCCTCTCTGTTAGCGTTATGTTATGGCTTTACCTCATTCAGTCAGTCTTTATCACATAAGCATAGTCTATAGTAGCATAGTCTCTCTGTTAGCGTTATGTTATGGCTTTACCTCATTCAGTCAGTCTTTATCACATAAGCATAGTCTATAGTAGCCTCTCTGTTAGCGTTATGTTATGGCTTTACCTCATTCAGTCAGTCTTTATCACATAAGCATAGTCTATAGTAGCATAGTCTCTCTGTTAGCGTTATGTTAAGGCTTTACCTCATTCAGTCAGTCTTTATCACATAAGCATAGTCTATAGTAGCATAGTCTCTCTGTTAGCGTTATGTTAAGGCTTTACCTCATTCAGTCAGTCTTTATCAGTCTGTGGGCTCCATTGGTGTTAACTGTGTGACCGATGGTGCTAGTTGCAAAACAGCGCAGACAAAACAGCGCAGCGCAGCGCAGTTTCAAAGCTATACTTGGCAGAGGAAGAGAACCTAAAATGATGGCCTCAAGAATAATGAACCATTCATCTGGCTGGATTAACAATATATCGCAGTGATGATGGGTGCCACTTTCATTCTAACATGAACTCTTTCATTCTAACATGAACTCTTTCATTCTAACATGAACTCTTTCATTCTAACAGGAACTCTTTCATTCTAACATGAACTCTTTCATTCTAACAAGAACTCTTTCATTCTAACATGAACTCTTTCATTCTAACATGAACTCTTTCATTCTAACAAGAACTCTTTCATTCTAACATGAACTCTTTCATTCTAACAAGAACCTTTTCATTCTAACATGAACTGAAAAGAGGGCTGAGAGAGTTTTGACCCCATTGCTGAAACATGATTTTGTGGGTGAATCATTAGACAAACGGCATGATGGTGTCTTGACACAAGAGCTTATGACTAGCAGTGTGACCCTCTGTCACATGTCTTAAGACAGATGATTAATGGTAGGAGTAATTAGAGCTGAAGTAAGAGCATGTCATGCTAACTGGGAACTCTAACTTTACCTGGAAGAGCGTTTTGTGCTGTCTTGTTTGCATTACATTACAGGGCTATAATGACATCAAACGTCTTGTTTATCCGTCATCCATATTTGCGTAATTTTATTTTAGGTGTGTTTATCTTTAAAACATGAGACGATGAGAGTCACATGTTTGCCTGATCCTGTTTACTGAAACTCCCAGCCGATTACCTAGAAGTGGACGTAGTTAAATATCTGAATTTAAAATATTTAATGACGAGTCTTAGGAAAAGCACCAGCACTCTCTCAGGCAGGATGGCCAGCGTGACGTCTGCCTTTTTCTTTCCTTGGAGATGTTGACAGATCCAAAGACCCTACTTCCTCATTGTAGCCAGCCAGTCAGAAAGGGATTTCTTTGGAAAAACACACCACGCTTTGTTTTTTTGGGTGACAGACGTGAAGGTCTCAAGTGTTTTGGGTTGAGAACGGCAGGGGAAGGGAAAGGGGAGGCCAAGGTCCCTCCCACTATCTGTCAGACAGCCCCACCTGATAAGGCCCTGACTCGGCACAAACCTAGTCTCCTCTTCCCGCCTGTCACAACATGGCACAGGTCACGGAAAACAAAATGGGGCCCAGAAGCCAAAGGATAAAATGGACTTTGACAAAGCTTTTGTATTCCTTGGCCCTCGGCCAGTGAGCTACACCCAATCTTTACTTTACTCTAAGCCATACGTTATCACAAGATCTAATAAATGTCTTGTAAATTATCAGTTCATTGATCAATCAGGGCAAGGACTTTACATTGTTCAGTGACTCAAGCTGGTCAGTAGGAAGGTCTCTTTTTGTTTCTTTAAATGAGTCACTAAAAGAAATCGTTCTTGTAAAGTTGACATAGTCAGACATGTCACCCTGGTAGATTGCAGTTATTGAACCACATGTAGTGACTCATCTTCAATACACCTAAAAAAAAATCACAACCATTGTTATCTCCTATCCAGTTATCGCACTAGCATAGACTTTAATTGATATCTCGGACACTCAACTACAAACCTCTCTTTAGTTTCTCTTATCACTGATTCATCTTGGATTACTTGATACACTCTGAGCAAGTTAGCCTTCATGCTTTTGGATCGTGTTTGTAAGCATTTTCAACTCTTGTTCTCATCAAGCCCATCAAGGTTATAAGTCTTGAAGAGTTCCGTTACCATATATATCCCTACCATACAGATAACAATCGCTACTATCACTGCCATAACCTTCTTTGACCAAACCTAAACAGATGGAATAAGGCCAACTGAAGGATTTAACCATCCTTGAAACATTACAGTTCAGTTGACCCTTACCAATGCCTCATGTCCTCTCATGTGTTTTTGTCAGTCGTGAATGATTTGAAGCTTCAGCACCACAGGATATTGATCACCAGATAGTGACTGTGCCTTCACGACCAATTCCCCATAATGCAATATTGATGTTGAGTACCTCGTTGCCATCAATATTACATGAGCCAAGTGAATAACTAATCCAAGTGTTTCTGGAGAGAATGTTTTTTCATACAGAATCTATTTGAGTAATCAAAATTACTGGATTTTTATTTTCAATTATAAACCAAATTCAATTCATACACATCTCTAATGATTGAGCTCTAAGAAAAGAAAAGGACATTTCATCCAGGAAGTTCATCAGATCTGGCTCTGGCTCAGAAGTCTAATATATTTGATTCAAGATTTGACATGCACAATTTTAGCAACAAGCTAAAATTGAAACACAACCTACTGATCTCTAGTCAGTCAGCGTCTTCCTTTTCTGTATGCAGTGTAAAGCTAGAACAGGCCCTGGACCTGATAACACTGGTAGGCGTATGCTGTCCCGCATTTTTAAGATGTCATTCTTTCAGCAAAGGGTACCCGGTTTACCCGGTTCCCATTCCAAACAATAGCCTTCCAAAGACTACAGGCCAGTAGGCTTGATCTCCCTAGTTATGAAGTCCTTTGAAAAGTTGATTTAAAAGGAACTTCTGGACAGGACGAAACATCTTCTCCACCCGTTACAGTTTGCATTTCAACCCAACAGGGGAGCCAGGATGCAACTATAACCTCACATGCCGGTGCAGAAGTGTGTTTAATGTTGTTGTTCAAGAAGGCAGAATCCATTGGGTCTGAACCCACCCAACCCCTGCACCTGGAGTTTAAGCCCCTGCTTTTGGGCTCCTGCTCCACATACCCACCAGCCAAAACCAACAGACACAAACACTCCTCCATACCCTCCGCCCTTTCACTGCTAACCTCCAGTAGAAACCAACAGACACAAACACTCCTCCATACCCTCCGCCCTTTCACTGCTAACCTCCAGTAGAAAAAAAGGACAATATCAGCCTCACTACCTAACATCACTTGGTAAACATGGCGTCTAATTCTAACAGCACCTAAACACAGAGCACGTATTTGTTATGGTATTATACTGTATTCAAGCGTGTGTTGATTTGTGTGCTTATGAGCTTGTGTTATTATTACTGCTGCACAACCAGTTGCCCCTTTGAGGACAAAAAAAAGTCCTACTTGAGTTTACTTGGCTAGTTCTTCCTGTTTCCCAAACTCGTTGAAGACCTGTTCAATAGAAAAGACCAAATATGACTGTTCTCACTTATGTCATCCACTAAGACTAAAACAGAGACTATTTCGAGCGGTCATGTAACCTTCTGACCTGTTTACTGGACTTAAGTGAGTGCACGTCTCTCTCAAGCTAATTGAACTCATTCGTCTGTGGTGTGTTTCCGTAATTCATCTTAGGAGCGTTTTGAGAAGGGTTGAGCACTTATTTCCAGACATTCCTCCTGCGTCTGATGAAAGCCTTTTAGGGAACAGCCCCCAAGGACCTATTCTCCTCCTACCACACACACACACACACACACACACACACACACACACACACACACACACACACACACACATCCTGGAGGGTCTGCAGTCTGTCATTTCTTCTCCTATATTTGGTACCGGCTTTGGAGCTGCCCCTCGCCTGTCATGGCAGATTACATAATTCCATGTTCCAGAGGCTGTGTCCTCTGCCCCCCCTGCCCTGCCGCTCTCCCAGATGTTTCATAGTCTCTGTCCATATGGCCCTGTCCTCTGCAGGGACCTTCATGGCCCCAGTCTATTGAAAGTAAAAGTCTCGACCCAGTAGGCTTGCCCCCAGAGGATCTTGTGCACTTTCTATAACTCCCCCTAAGGGTCTTAGTGAAGGTCGAGGTTCCCCACCAGACTGCAGAGACTGAGTAATGTCTACAGGAGAGTGTCATATGGGTCTCCGTCTCTCTCTCTCTCTCGCTCACTCTCTCTCTCTCTCTCTCTCTCTCTCTCTCTCTCTCTCTCTCTCTCTCTCTCACTCTCCCTGTGTGTGTGTGTGTGTGTGTGTGTGTGTGTGTGTGTGTGTGTGTTTTGTGTCAGTTCATGTGTAACTCGGCATGGCTTGTTTGCTTGAAAGAAAGTAGGTTATTCTACTATATCATGTTACCATTTGAGGGAAGCTTTGTAGTGGAAGCGCCCTTCAAAAAGAAAAGACAAAAGAAAAAAAGGTGGAACCAGAAAAACCTGATAAAGCCCTCTCCTGAGGCATTCTCATTCATGTCTCCAGGGTGTGCTAATGTAGTTAGGTGTGTGACCTGTGTGACCTTGTGACCTCTTTTTGGGACTGTAAAGCTCACCTTTGACCCCCTCCATTTAGCTGGATCTCAGTCGACCTCTGGAGGAGCAGGGTCCACTGGACGTGATCATCCACAAGCTGACCGATCACATCCTGGAGGCAGACCAGAAGGACACACAGGCCCAGCTACTGGTGCAGAGTGTTCAGGTGAGACCTCCGCGCAAAAGTCAATTGAAAATAGACACATTGGTTTATTGTTTGGTATGTGATTGTGATCAGCCGGATTTGGTTCTACGTGTTCAGTACGCCCTAAGTACGCCCCAGTAGTCGCAAGACCCAACTCTTCAGAGAGCACCTCACCTCCTAAACTGGCACCTTGAATAGTGCTTAACTTGCACTTCGGCAGTTACATTCCTGCACTTATTTTTCTTTCTATGTCGTTTTTCTATTTTCTTATGTAAAGTAGTATTTATTGTTACACCAGGTTTTTATTGCTCTTAGCTTGACTGTTCTCTCCCTTGTACGTCGCTTTGGACAAAAGCGTCTGCTAAATGACTAAATGTAAATGTAAATGTAAGTAGTTTGTGAATGAGTTATGAATGATGTGGAATGATC
>NC_045166.1:650000-662500 GCF_900700415.2 Clupea harengus
ATGACCATAATTAGCTTTACTTCAGCTTCAGTGTTTCAAATAGCTGTGATATCATTTCTTGCCAGTCATGCAGTTGGTTCAAGGCACGCTTGAAAGGCTGTTCTCCACAGTCTGACGGCAGAGGGAGATAAACACGCATCAGAGTAATGGACTCCCCTTCTCCCTGCTTGTTTGCGCGTTTCAGACTTAATTGGCTATTTGGTGCGCATTTGTTCCACTTTGCGCGGGAGTGCTAAGATGGTGGACTCACGTGCAGGCTCACTTCCGTCATGTAACTATTGTTAAGTGGTTAACCACATCTGTGCTCAGCCCCTTGCTGTGTTCGTTAGAAATCAAAATCATTACACCAGAGCTTGCCTTGATGTTCTTATGTGAGAGACAAGCCCATACATAGATTTGTTTTCATTAGGATTCCAAGATTCAATTAACTACACTAAGAGCCGCAGATATTAGCGGGAGAGAAAATATACACACACATCCATAGTTTTACCATGTTTCCATGGATGAAAGAATAATATTGTCTTGTTGACACCAGCAACCGAGTCACACAATGCCAAGGATATTAGGTAATAATTTGCACTCAGCAAGAGTGGGAGTAAGGCTTCTTGACTGATTTAAAGAGATGAATTGGGTTCTGTTTTAGGTCTGCCTTTCAGCTTGTGACACCCTGTTTAATATTTAACTCATGTTAGATATACATTGGCTTTTCTGCCTGTTATTCACACAATGGAACTTACTATGTGTGCCAGAATGGGACCACAGTACAGCACGTTTAGTTCAGTGAAAGAGTGTATACAATACGGGTCTATGCATACTATGGCATGGTCTGAGATAGCGAGAAAGTGAGGGAGTGTGTGTGTGTGTGTGTGTGTGTGTGTGCTCGTGTGTGCTCGACGGGGGTAGAGACACTCTGAGGAGTGAGAATGAGCGCATAAGCAGTAGCACATACAGTAAGTTCTTGTAACAGTGGCCTTGTGTGTCTCTGGAGGCTCCATATTGTCTGCTTGGGGGATTGTTGGTGTTTCGGTGGAGGGGGGGGGGGTTCTGCAGCAGTGAGATTGGGAAGGGAAGAAGGGTGTTTGGGGGGGGGGGGGGGGGGGGCTGAGGGGTTACAGAATGGCCATGGTGTCCCTCCCGTGCGGCGGCCATGCTACATTTCTCCATGGCTTTTCAAAACATGTGGAGTCAGGGTTACACTGAGCAAACACACACAGAGACACTTCACAGGAGACCCCAAGGACCCGGGGGGAGAGAGTGAGGCACAGAGAGACACAGAGAGACACACACAGAGAGAGAGAGAGAGAGAGAGAGAGAGAGAGAGAGAGAGAGAGAAGGTATGAGAGTGAGGCAAGACAGAACAGGAAGAGAAGAGCCCCGAGCAGAAGAGCCGCAGTCAGAGGGAGAGTAAGTAGGGGAATATTTGTGGAAACTCCACTACACATGGAAATGAAAACACATTCCCAGATAGATATATATAGTGAGGGAGAGAGGAAGAGGGAGCAGGGGGAATGACAGAGAGAAATATTGGGAGAGAAAGATTGAAACTGAAGACTCACTGCTGGCGAGGTTCATCAGTAGGTCTAATATTCTGAGCTCTGGTGCTCTGCTATCATTAGCAGAGCGCTGCTATCACGAGCCCTCAGGGAACCACAAACCACCGGTGCAGCGCGACAAGCCACCGCGCGCAGGCATGAAGAATAGACCCGTTCACAGCCCATGCTTGAGAAGGCGTGTGAGGATTACATACACACACTTGTGACACGCGTGCATTCATGAAGAACACACACACATGCTGTTCATCTCACTTTCTGTCACACACATTATGAAAGGATGTTATGATGTGCTTCCATATATATATATATATATATACACACACACATAATGTACACATGTTCACATACACACACACACACACACACACACACACACACACACACACACATACTGTTCATCTCACTTTCTGTCGCACACATTATGAAAGGAATTGTTATGATGTGCACCCCTATGCTTCCATATATATATATATACACACACACATAATGTACACATGTTCACATACACACACACACACACACACACACACACATACTGTTCATCTCACTTTCTGTCGCACACATTATGAAAGGAATTGTTATGATGTGCACCCCCATGCTTCCATATATATACAGTATATACACACACATATAATGTACACATGTTCACACACACACACACACACACCAGTCTCATCGCTTCCTTCCTTCCTCCTCCCCAGATGATCGGATCTGCTCCCCTCCGTTCATGGTCCTGAGGAGTGAGTGTGGCGGAGAGATACTGGCCCAACTCCAGCAGCATGACATCACCTTCCCCTGCAGTAAGTTCCTCGTCTCTCTACTCACCCCTCACTCGTGTACCCATCCACTATGAGTATGAGTAGCCTCGGTACCAGCACACAATCCCATGTACTCCATTAGTAAATGTAAATATAGTATATATACAGTACCAGTCAAAAGTTTGGACACACCTTTAATTTTTTTGAGAAGTGTTTTCTTTACTTTTATTATTTTCTACATTGTAGATTAATACTGAAGACATTTAAACTACGAAAGAACACGTATGGAATGATGTACTAAACAAAAAAAGTGTTATCTACCATGTAGAAAATAATAAATGTAATGAAAAAACTTCTCAAAAAAATTAAAGGTGTGTCCAAACTTTTGACTGGTACTGTATATACTGTATATATACATCTATTCATCCATCCAGGACATCCTAAATTGATACTATAGTATATTGATGATTATTAATTGGATAATATACACTGGAAAGAGCAAGTGACAAAGTGGTGATTCTGTGGCACCATATATTAACATGTAACCTTTGGGAATCAGACTTATTTAGTGTATTTATATGAATCATTTATATGTCTGTGGCTGTCACTGTTGGTGGAGTTGTTTCCCGCTCACGTCTCGTGTTTCTTCCCCAGTCTGTAAGACCCAGGTGGCTCATGGAACCAGCTCTCATGAGGTCAGTGTGTGAACACGTTAACCATTCATTCTCACTTCTCAGCACCGTCTGAACTCACCGGCTCACGTTAGCCTTTCATTTGGATTTCTCAACTCTGTCTGAACTGGCTGTCTTACATGAACCTTTCATTTTCGCTTATCAACAGCATCTGTCTCATTAACCATTGATATTCACTTCTCTTATTCTGCCCTGTTCCTTTCTTCCACCTCCTTCCTCTCTTCCTCTTTCTTCATCTTTTCTTCTTCGTCTGTCAAACAGAAGAATGATGAATGAATAGAATGATGAAGTTAATATGATGCAAAGAATTCATTTCAATGGCATAAGTAAATGTGTTCTTCTCTCTCTTTTGTGTTTTTCTCTGTCCCTCTTTTATTTCTATAGCTTTGCATTTTTCATCCTTTCTTTCTGCCTTTGTGTCTCAAGTGTCTCTGTCCCCACACTCTTGCGTGTTTGCGTAATGCATTGGAACACTGAGACACACATACATGCAGAACATGTTCTCCCTGCTATACTGCAAATTCCTGAGAAGGCGGCTGGTGTTTGCTCTCGTGGTTATAGTGTCGCCTGAGTAATGGCCATGAGCGTCTGTGTCACATCGTACAATGGCCAAACACTCCCCTCTCCAGCAGTGAGTCAGAAGATAGCTTACTGTCATCGTGATTCAATGGGTTACCAAGAATTCTCTCTCTCTCTCGCGTGCGTACGATCCCCTGAGAAACCGGGGATGGTCACTTCACAAAGATAGAAATGTCCTTGTATGTGGAGGAGTGGTATCATAGAGTAAATGTATAAAAAAGCTCTTGGTGGTGTTGAAATCTTTAGGGATGGACGAGATCGTGTTGCCACCCACTGATGGAATGGCTGATTAGCTGGGAGACCTGAGTTAACTGCAGAGCTGCCATAAAACTTTATGGCTTCAGAATGATCACGCTTTTCAACAGACCGATAAAGACTAGACAGAATACATGGGACAGAACATTTCAAACGGACAGAAAAGGTCCTCTGGGTGTCATGGAACTGATTTGTAGTTTAATTCCCAGAGACTGCCTGAATAGGTGATGAGACTTGACTGGTTCCGCTCATGATCTTGCAGGTCCATTCTGAGTATGGACAACACGCTTGTGTCTAAATCGAATTAACAACTGACACTACATTCTAAGCTGTAATAATAGAGTGTGTCCTCCTGATGATCTATCTATCTATTTATGTGCAATACACATGTAAATTGGACATCCCTTAAAGGAAGAAAGGCTGAACTACTACAAAAGGCCACTATATAGGTTCTATCATACTAAATATTAGCTCTGTATTGAATTGTTAGGGTAATTATCCAGATTTCCAGTTTTCAATCCTGGATTGGATTTAATTTTGCCATTGTGGGATGTCATTAGTTCTATCGCTGCTTGGTACATGAGCTCTTACATTTGTATTTTTATTTCTATGTTGAGTGTTCAACTCTTGTTTGTTCGCTGCCGTTTTTTTGCAGCAAAGGGGAAGCTTTTCACATATATGTTGGAAATATCACCTGATATAACCTAAATGCAAGATATAAGAATAGTCTCTTTTAACGTTAATGGCACATGAGCTCTTAAGGTTGGCTGTGCTTTGGCTGAGCTAAATGGCCATTCACTAAGCAACTCTCATTCAATCTGTGTTTGATTCTTTCAGATGGCCATCATCTTCAGCGAGGAGGACCTGAGGAACATCAAGCCTCCCTGCGTGATCCAGAGCTTCATTAACCACAACGCTGTGCTGTACAAAGTCTTTGTGGTAGGCGAGGCCTACAGTGTGGTCGAGAGGCCGTCTATCCGGAACTTTCCCTCTGGCCCGACAGGTGAGGCCTTACACTTCCTCTCTGTAACTAAGTAGTTCACCTTTGGAACCGCAGGCACCATTAGAGAAACAATTGATTATTCTAGATCAATACATGTTCCTATCTATCCCAGACTGGTTATATATTATCCGGCACCCAACCCTATGTAATTAGTCACCTGAGCCTGGCTGTATATTTGCCTCTATGTACACATCAGGCTGTGGACAGTACTCAAGTTCCTCCTTAGGCCCTTTGGGATAACTTTAACTCGATTTCCCCATATTTGTACAACACCTTTTAGCTCACATTCTTCGAAGCAAATTGCTGGCATTCAGCACCGTGTGTGGTAGTGTTGTCACGTTCCTCTGGTATTGGGTTTTCCAAATGATGGTGGCAGAATGAGTTCAGCATGTCTGAATGTAGGACATTCTCACCAGCTCAACAACTGCTAAATCAAAGGCACTATGCTTTTAGAATCCGTGCCACCAAATGTCCTGACATCACTGGAGCAACTTTCCAAACTGGCATTGCAAAGGGTGGCAGAAAATGTTATTGTTGACAGAATTTATGTGGCATCTTCATCCTCTGTCTGACTGTGGCTGAACCTTTCCTTTTAAAGATTATTTTTTTGTTCAAAGCGGCTGTTTATGAACTGTTTGAAGATTTAGCGACTCAGTGACCCACATGCGAAGTATTCATGGGATTCCCGAGTTCATTTGTAAACCGTTCGCTATCTCCTCTCTCAACAGACGATTCGTTTAAAGTGCTGGACTTCTTGTTGAACTTCATGGACACTGGCTCTAGTGCGAGTCACAACAGTCGCCATGGCGATGATCTAAATCAAGGCCACTTTTTTTCTGTGCTTGTGTGGGAAATTTTGCCCCCCTCTGGCCAAATGAATGGACTGCACAGAGTCTTAGGGACTGATAGTCTAAAAACAGCTCTAATAGAAGAGCAGGAAACAGTGGTCTGTAGACCAAGTTAGATGACTATATCCACAGTCAGATACACTTGTGTTAGATTGCCATGAGATGGCATTACTACAGTGACTAACAAGAAGCTTGATCATGTTGACCCTGTTGTCCTGAACAAGAAGCTTGATCATGTTGACCCTGTTGTCCTGAACAAGAAGCTTGATCATGTTGACCCTGTTGTCCTGAACAAGAAGCTTGATCATGTTGACCCTGTTGTCCTGAATTGTGTTCACTGTCTTCTGGCTCATCTCTGCTTTTTGAATACAAATCTACATAAGGACCAGGACCAAGGTATAGCTGAGAACACAGGAGCTTTGTAGCATTATTCATACATATTGCTTTGGCAAAGCATCGCATCATCAGCAAGTCTTTAACTACATCCTTCTCTAGAGAATGTGATTCGTGACAAACCTGGTACTTGTGTTTTTGTGACCTTCCTCTCTCTTGTTCTCTCTCTCTCTCTCTCTCTCTCTCTCTCTCTCTCTCTCTCTCTCTGTCTCTCTCTCTTTCAGACAGGAGAGCCATATCCTTCAACAGCCACCATGTCTCCAAGCCAGAGTCCTCATCGGCCCTGACCTCTGTAAGTCTGGCCTGCTTTCGTTTGAGTTCTGAGATGAATGTTGTTATTCTCACTGAGGGAGCTGGCTGATTCTGGAGCAGGTCCAGAATAGAGATCAAGGGCAAACCTATTCCCCTTTAAGCTGCTATCTGGATAGTTGTCTCCCCCCCCCCACATCAGTTTTGTCATTGAATGGTGTGTTTGATTATGTTTATTTACTTTCTAGAGGGACAATCTGGAAGGCCAGTCCCAAGTGCCAAGTGATGACGTCATTCAGATGATCTGCAGATGCCTGCGACAGACCCTGGGAATATCCCTGTTTGGGATTGACATCATCATCAACACCCAGACTGGCCAACATGCTGTCATCGACATCAATGCATTCCCAGGTGACTACCTATGCTCTTATCAAAGGATCTATCTTCCCCATTATCAATGATTAAACTAATCTGAACTTTCTGTTCTGACATACTTCGGGGACATACTTCAAAAGTTGTATAGCATGATTGCTGGGAGTGATCTTACGTACACAGTCATAGTTGAAGTACAGCGCAAGTGTTTGTTCATCAAGTGCTCTCTACTTTGGTCACTTGCTCATTATGAGAAAGACCCATTTAGCCTCTTAAGTACACCAGGTGCTTCAGCACTCAAGTACGAATCAAGCCAACGTCACCGAGAGACTAACCCCAGGAAACACGTACCCAGGAAAAAGCTCTCTGAACTTATTTCTTCACAGAGAAAGATAGTTGATCCATATATTTCCAGCATGTTTCCTTTTTCGCATGGTGTTATGGTGTTATGGTGTTAGCTAGGACTCGTGGACCACTTTAACAGAGCATGTTAAATGGTCAAATAGTTTCAGCTTAAGCAGGGCTAATGTTATGTGCTGGTGGTTACAGCATTTAAAGACCTCATCCATCAGTATTCTTCACATTTCTTCTTCAACTCCTTTCTCCAGCTAGTTCCATGTCAGTATGAACTAATGTGATTACACGAGGCCAGGTGGTGTTAGTATGGAACCACAGCCCAGGGTTAGGGTTAGGGTTAGACCATGTCATGCCTTTTGAGGAGGACTCGTGAGGTTGAGTCCTAGTGTTCACCAAGACCTCTGCACGCCTGGACATTAAGTGTCATTTGTGCTTTGACTTTTGACGAAATAATGGTAACTGTGATTTGCAGAGGTTATCTAAAGAAGGATTTCAGGAAACTTGGTGTGTTGTTTTCTGCAATTACTTAATGAATACAAAGTTAAAAGAGTCACATAAGACAGACTGGTTGGAGTAATGCGCTGTGCTAGTAAGTGCATTTCTCTCTGTGTAGCACTGTTAGCCTGTTAGCCGTTAGCATGGCACTGTCTATGCGGTGCCTAGAGAGCATGAGGAGGACTATTCTCCTCTGTCTTGTTGCCCTGGTGATGTTATGTGCTCTAAACAAACTGCTTGTGTGTGTATGTTGTGGGGTGGGGGTGGGGGGTTCTTTGCCAGTCCTCAATGGCGTGGGAAAGTGTCCCATGAGAGTTAAAGAGTAAAGCAACAAATTGCGTTATCGCAGTTCTACCCCCACTGTGTGTGTGTGTGTGTGTGTGTGTGTGTGTGTGTGTGTGTGTGTGTGTGTGTGTGTGTGTGTGTGTGTGTGTGTGTGTGTGTGTGTGTGTGTGTGTGTGTGTGTGTGTGTGTGTGTGTGTGTGTGTGTGTGTGTGTGTGTGTGTGTGTGTGTGTGTGCTCCCCTGTTTGTCTCTGCTGCCTTTTATCTATCTCCATCTGTCTGTCAATCAAAGTTCAGTGCTCAAGTGTAATGGTACATTCTCTCCGGTCCTTCCATCTATGGCTCAGGGGAAGGCCTGTTGAGTGTCCATAAATTCATTTCCATAATTGTGTTTCATGTTCTGTTTCCTGTACCTCTGTGCAGTTTCCTGCTCCCCTGTTGTAGGGAAGCCATCAGTGCCAGCTCCTCCAAGAAACGAAGGACATGTTTAATCCTGCCGCCACTGCCTGTACACAAATAGGTTCTAAATAAATAAATGCCCTGGCCAAGAAACAGGGTCCCCTAGAATAGCCTGCGATTGCGATCAGTCCCTCAGGAAATTGTGTCGCTTAGGCGGTCCAAATTGTTTTCATAATCTCAAATCACCCGAGCAAATGAGCCTCCAGGGGCCGTCTCTTACCCTCGGCGCTAAACCGTCTCTCTCTCCTTCCCCAAGGTTACGAGGGGGTTCCGGAGTTCTTCGACGACCTCCTGAGCCTCGTGACGAGCACGCTGCAGGCCCACGCCACCGTGGGCGGAGTCCCGCGGGCACACCCCTGGGCGGGAGGTGTGCAGGGACAGGGCAACCCCGCCGCCGTGGAAACGCTAGCCTCTGCCAAGCCCTGTGGCATGCAGGAAAGCGAGGGCGGGGCCTGGATCGTGGATGAGGAGGGGATGAGGAGGAGCCCACACCAGGGAATGGGATGCAGCTCGGGCATGTCAGCGAGCTTCAAGAAGCACTGTGCACCCTCATCTTTAGCAACCAAGGCCTCTTCCCAATGACCGGATAATGTGTGTGCCAGTATACTGTAAATGAGTGAGAGAGTGAGAGAGTGAGAGAGTGAGTGCGCGTGTGTGTCTACTTGTTAAACACCAAGGCCTTGTCCATGTTTAATGGTTTACAAAGTGGTGGAAGATCAACCCTTATTGACTGATCAGTCGATGCCATCTGACAGAGACTTTAAGGCAGCTTGTTTGTCTGTGCCAATAGGTTTCTTCAGGATTCTAACTGCAGCTTTTTGTTCAAAGGTTGGCAGTGAGTGAGGTATTCACAACCATTAACAGGACTGTGTTAGACATTAAGAGATACAAAAGGAGTATTGAGAATGAAAAGTTTAATTTAAGTACTGGATTCCATGATCTGTTTTCAGGTGTGAATACTTGACTGTATGATGTGTATTTTGCACTCTTGTGTCCTTGAACCCCATCTATATATGGGGATGAGTTGAGGAACAGACGAGGCACCAAATGCCTTAACAAAATGTTTCATTCCTTACTTCACTGCGAAATATCAGCACCATCATATTTACAATAATGTCTTCAAATCTGATATAGGTGAATAATACAGAATATTGGGTGGTATGGGAAATTAATTTGATGTGTGAATTTTGTACTGATTTGTAAATTTTGCATTAAGTTTAATTAACTTATGCATAGGTATGTAGTAGTCACTGTAAACCGCACAGCATATACAGTACATACTGTTCTTTTTTAGTAGTAGGGGAGCAGATCAGAGACACGTATACGTATACATTTATCATCACCTCAGCCACCTGACCTTAGAATGACATGAACATGATGAGGTACATGGACACTTTGTGTCTCTAGGGCAAGAAACTCGGGAGTAAGTCTGGCCCAGATCTGGCCCAGATCCGGCGCAGCTTTGCCAAATCCACACCGGAGGAGAACCGTGTCTGTTGCGGAGTCAGCTGCTCATATGGCAGACATAACCGAACAAGGGGAAGTCTGCCGTGAGAGACGGAGCGCCACCGTCACTATCTCTCCAACCACTTGTGTAATATGTACTTTTCATTTTCACGCGTAACCATGACAACTACTGTAGAACAACTAAGGTTACAGTGCTGTTCAACCCAAGCGTGTTTGCTCTGGCAGTCTCTGGATGTATAGCCACTGTATATACACTATACCTGCGTGTTGCACATGATATATGTGGTGGGGTTTTGTTCTTTGCACATTTCGTTGGAGCAAAACTAACAATTTTGGACATTTATGAATCAAGTATGAAGCAACAGGGGGAAATAAAGACTGTGCGATGATGGGGGAAAAAGGATTCTTGCTCTGTGGTGTGTGTGTGTGTGTGTGTGTCATCTTATCTTTGCCAAGGTGGAATTTGTATGCTAGAGGGAACCCACATACTCTCAGTCTGTCTGCAGTGGAGAGGAGGTTGCAGAGAGAATCGTGTGTGTTTTGAAGAGGATATATCTGAGAGTCCGACTGAAGCTACCTCAGCTCATTCATTAATGCAGGGCTGTGTGCGAGCCACGTGGCATGGCAGATGGGAGGTCTCTCAGCTCACAGCGGGAGCAAGTACTCCACCTGACCCAGGTCACGCCTCATGATCAGTGGTAGACACTTCAGGGTCAGAGGTCGGGTGCTCCGCACCATGTTGTGTGTGTCAGCCAACTGGGGGGTAAACAACTACCGGAGGTCCTCGCCCAGGACTTTGACTTAATGAGTAAAATCATCTGAATTTAGTGTGGGCATAGCCTAAGACTGAATGGGTAAAATCATCTGAATTTAGTGTGGTGGTGGGTTAGTGTGGGCATAGCCTAAGACTGAATGGGTAAAATCATCTGAATTTAGTGTGGTGGTGGGTTAGTGTGGGCATAGCCTAAGACTGAATGGGTAAAATCATCTGAATTTAGTGTAGTGGTGGGTTATGTGGGCATAGCCTAAGACTGAATGGGTAAAATCATCTGAATTTAGTGTGGTGGTGGGTTAGTGTGGGCATAGCCTAAGACTGAATGGGTAAAATCATCTGAATTTAGTGTAGTGGTGGGTTATGTGGGCATAGCCTAAGACTTAATGAGTAAAACCATCTGAATTTAGTGTAGTGGTTGGTTAGTGTGGGCATACCCTAAGACTGAATGAGTAAAATCATCTGAATTTAGTGTAGTGGTGGGTTATGTGGGCATACCCTAAGACTTAATGAGGAGCCTAAAATCGGTCAGTGCATGGATGGAGCAAATAGCCTACTGTCCCTTTAAATCGGAATCATTTATTATGACTCTGCTTAAAAGATGATGGATGTTTAGGGGGATTAGGGAGAGACATGACTAATTGCACCAAGACACGTTTGTTTTTAACTCTTTAGAATTTATTGGTTTTCTTAGCTAAATTTCATACAGATTGTAAATACAAGTATTTTTTTAAGTCTACGAAAAATGATCAATTATTGCATTTCTTAGAACCCTCTGAGCCTGAAAGGTCCAGAACAACATAGTTTCTTTAGAAAGAACGTAAGATTTTTTTTTATATTTGCATATACACAAACTCATTATATCCCCAAGTAGCTAGTTCTGGATTTCATTACAACATTACACACAGACAGTTTTATCATGTCGTCACAGAGATGTCGCGCGGTGCTCAGAGACTTTTCGGGCGAAGCGAGCAAGCGAGCGTACCGTTGTCGAGCGTTAAGCAAAGGCGAGAGCAAAGGCAGGCCAGAGAACAGCAGGAGCGAAGGAATCCGAGTTCCTTATTTTCAGACTGGGGTTTTCTCAAGACTCGTCCTTTCGAGGAAAAGAGAGGGAGAGAGAGAGAGAAGAGGAGGGGAGGCGTCGAGAGTGGCGGTCGCTCACACCAACAGGAGGTGGATGGAGGCCCAGGCCAGGTGGGGGCGACAGGAGCGGAGGGCCTCTGCCTTGCCGTGAACGCACTCGCGTCTAAATGCAGGGCAGCTAACTGGTAAAGGAGGAAGAGGAAGGTGGTGAGGAAGGACAGCCTGGAGGAGCCGTTCAGCCATGACGGAACTCGTGGAGTTTCTTAGCCATGTTCTCCAGCTCGGACTCGATGGCTGCCAGACTCTCAATCTGAGGTTCCTGATGAGAAACAGACAGAAAGAGTGAAATAGATAGAGCGAGAGATAGATGGACAGATATAGAGAGAGATCTGTTGCATCATTACCACTGGTCTGTGATGATATTTTATCATGCTTATGACTCTAGCTCTTATGTTACTGGGTCTTCATTGTAACCAATCAGTCCTATGACATCATGACCTCTGACCTACGAACTGTGACATCATTACCTCTGTCTTTCTACTGGCGCTCCCCTCCTCGTCTCTGGGCTCGGGCTCTCGTCTGGCCATCATGCGGAGCTCCGTCTCCTCTGGGCTGTGCTGAAGCCCCTGAGTAGCCTCCTCCTCTGGGGACTCCTCCTTAGAGTGGTGGGGCGCCCCCTGGAGCTGCTTGTACTCACTGGATCTCCTCTCCTCCTCCTCCTCCTCCTCCACCTCTTCCTCCTGCTCTACTTTAGCCCTCCTCGGGGCCTGCAGGCCGCGGGGCTGGTGGGTCAACCTGCTCCATGTCTTGGCACTGACGCCTCTCTTCTCTCCCTCTTCCTCCTCCTCCTCCTCCTCCTCTTCTCCCACGTGTTCTTTCTTC
>NC_045166.1:667500-780000 GCF_900700415.2 Clupea harengus
CGTTGTGCCTTTTGGATTGGCTTTGGAGCGACTATCGCAGGCTCGACTGCACACTAATCTGTGCATGTATGTGAGAGAAGGAAAGACAGACAGACAGACAGACAGACAGAGATCTTTCATGCACTTGCAGATATTTTTCAGCATGTATGTGAGACAAGGAGAGCTAAATGGAGAGACAGACAGACAGACATACAGACAGACAGACAGACAGACAGACAGACAGACAGACAGACAGACAGACAGAGATCTTCTATGCCCTTGCAGATATTTTTCAGCATGTTCAGATATTTAATCCTGTCATAGACGCATGAAATGCAAAGGCAGACAGATTGTTTTCCCCCCAGGTTGACACTATTTCTCTGGCTAAACAAGAACAGGTGTGCTTGGCTGTAAAAGCACACTCTGTCTTTGGTCTGGGGGGCATAGTTTGGCCTGGGGGGCATAGTTTGGTCTGGGAGGCATAGTTTGGCCTGGGGGCATAGTTTGGTCTGGGGGGCATAGTTTGGCCTGGGGGCATAGTTTGGCCTGGGGGGCATAGTTTGGCCTGGGGGCATAGTTTGGCCTGGGGGGCATAGTTTGCCAGAGAAGTAAAGAGCATTTAAGTAAACAAATGTCTGCCATTTAGGTTTCAAATATCACACACGTCTTTGAGAGCTAGCTAGCGTCTGCTTCTGTTTCCTCTGGCTCTCAAGGACTCATTAACAGCATCTTTACTTACACACACACCACAGGATAATGATCCGCACAGGCACTTGTTTAAATTATACATGCTTTAGAAAAAACCTTTGTGCTTGATGATACTGGGAGAAATGAGCCGTCATGATTCTCATCCTGGCTGTCTGGCTGTATGTAGATTGTGTGCTGCGTTCACTATTCGCACAAGCATAGAGACATTCATTGGCAGCGGCACAAACACACACACACACACTTCCTCTGAATCCACTAGTTTCACGTCTGTGTGTCTGTCCCTTTCATCCTCCTCTCACCAACTATGAAAAACACTCGGTACTGATATGTGAGTTCATTTTCATATCAAAGATAAGCTCTTTTCCTCACTCTCTCTCAGACTCTAACACACTCTAGCTCTAATGCTGCCCCCCCCCTCTCTCTCTTTCTGCAAAGGCTCTTTATATTTCACCCAATTTGCTTCTCCTTCTGTGGATTCTTCACTTTCTCTTGTCACTACTGAAGCACACTCACACAGTTCACCCAGAGTGCTAACTCTCAGTTCAACACACCCCCACATGACACAGACACGCTGCCTCATGACTAGTCTGCGGTTCTGGCTGTCAATTAGACACTGATGATGATATTTTACAACCCCTGGTGTTGGGACAGATTATTGCAGCTCACCTGGATTTGCCTCCAGATCCTCAGGGGCATCCTGGGGTAGCTGGGTCACCTGACCTGTCATGGTTGTCTGGCCCTCTGTCAGCTGAGCTCTCTCATTGGCTCCTGATGAATGAGGAGAGAGCGTTGATTATGCTGTTATAGCCGTATCAGTGATATACTGTATTCAACCTTGAAGAACAGAACATTGTGAAA
This sequence comes from Clupea harengus, assembly GCF_900700415.2. Taxonomy (NCBI): domain Eukaryota; kingdom Metazoa; phylum Chordata; class Actinopteri; order Clupeiformes; family Clupeidae; genus Clupea; species Clupea harengus. The sequence goes on from NC_045166.1 coordinate 669,046, forward strand.
TATGAGGTGCTATCACTTCCTATTAGTAGGAATGAAGTAGGAGGAAGGTCAGGTTCCAACAGAAATAACACCAGGGTGCTTCTGCTGCAACAGTTCATTCAGCCAACTGATTTCATTTTCAATTCCACCCAAAGAAAAAGTGTTGAGCCTCATCCTCATTCCACTCAACACAAGCGAGGACTCGGGGTCTCTGAACCTCAACTTTCCCGCTCTCATTAGACTGGCTCAAGCCGAGCTCCAATCCAATCAGGCCGTGTCTGCCGTATTAGAACAGTCGGAGCCAGACTCCCTCGGAAATTAGATTTCCCTCCACCAAAAGACTTTTCAGAGGCTTTCATCACCCAGGGGGTCTAACACGTAACGGTTCCCAGAAAACACAGTGAAGATTACCTCTGAATGCAATCAACTCTGTTGTGTCATTAATTCCTGTTTGACCTGACAGAAGTTATGAGTTCAAAGCCTCACCTTCTACAGCTATAGCTTGCAGCTCTTTCAGGAAGTTGCGATGACGTAGAATAGAAACCAATCGCTCATCTGCAAGAAAATGAGAAGAGAGGAAAGAGAGAGAGAGAGAGGGAGAGAGACAATAGGTAACAGGTCAATATTTTTCCTTCTCTTTTCTGAAACTTTGTGGGGGAAACATGAACACAATCCATAGCTGCCCATCTGTCATTATCAAGGACTCAGCGGTTCACTTCAGTCCTGGAGAGTTAATTGCCCTCAAATATACAGCCTCTCTCCACCAAACAATTAATCAGGGCGTTGAGAGTGTGAGAGAAAGAGAGAGAAAGAGAAAGAGTGAGAGAGAGAGAGTGTTTCCAGTAAATTACAGCCGAGTCGAGCGTTTCCCTTTCTGCTGACCCAGAAAGAGTGCAGAGTCAACGCTCACAGTCTTTCAGCACCGTTCGCTTCATCCACCCACACCCATCTCTTCTTTTACTGCCAAACTCTTCCCTCTATCTCTCCAGCATGCCCTTCTCTCTCTCTCTCTGTCCCTATCTCTCTCTCTCTCTCTCTCCCTCTCTCTCTGTCTCTCTGTCTCTCTCTCCCTCTCTCTCTCTCTCTCTTTCTCTCTCTCTCTCTCTCTCTCTCTCCCTCTCCCTCCCAGTCTTGCACTTCTCTTTCACCTAAGTGTTTGATTTCCACATGTGCCAGCTCCCCCTCAGTAACGCTACTCTGCTTCTGAACACAATCATTGATCACCGGTGTCTTTTTTTCAAAGAAACAGAGAACCGCAGCTAACAGGCAAAACATCTCAGTAAAAATATTTCACCAGCCTACTCTCCCCACCTCTGCATTCTCTCTCAGCACTTGCCAACTCCCCATTGTGCTCACACACCCCTGCATCAGTCCGGGATGGCCGCCCGCAGGCAAACATGCATCTCCTCTGACACACACACACACACACACAGTCCTGCTGACTGCTTGTTTTCACCCGGCGATGCTGTACTTCCACAGGGAGCCTGTGATGGCTGATGGGACACATCATGCTCCTTGTGTTCAATTACCACTTGTGCGTACGCCATGCCCTCCCAGCGAGGGTTGTTGCAGTACCAAGAGGGAAAGGACAAATGCCTGCCTGTTGTGTTTGTGTGTCCACCTGGTCAAGCTGTAGATGTGAAGCCAGGTCTCCACAGTGCAAGGCTGGCAGCCTTTTACCTGTGTCATTAAGCGCACCCCCCCCCCCGGTGCTGTAATGACCTCTACTTATGATGAGACAATCATTTGCAGTGCAACCCCACTGACTCCACTGGGAGAGGTACCCAGTTGTACCCACAATGCTGTGCAATGGAGCAGGACATGACAGCAAAGCACTGGGCATTATTCCACATGTATCAGCCTGAGTCCTGAGTCCTGATCCAGCCCAGATGAACTCAAGCTATCGGCATAGCAACACTCACTCTAACAACAAAAGACTGAACTGATATTTTATGAGGTTGCCAGAGATGAAGGGGGGTGGGGAAAGAGGGATTTAGGGGGGGGGGAGGTAGCACTCACCTGTCCTTAGAGTATCCAGGCAGTGCTGACTGACAGGCAAGGGGTGTGGCCTGGAAAGGGCATCAGCGATAACCTCCACAATGCACTTCATCACCTGTGAGGGGGGGGGGGTGGACAGGGCAAGGTGGTCACCAGGTGACAGGTACAGGTGCTGTATCAGCTGCATTAGCACAGGAGCTCAAATATGGCTACTCTTATATAGTAGAAAAGTGAAACAGCTAAAGGTGGGACTTGGTGTTTGTCACCAGAAAGTTCTCAGTATATGACTCAAAGTGATGTCGACTACAGTCAAACTTGCCCTTGCTAAGAGCCTGAACTCTCTTCACCATTTTTCTCTTGAGGAATTTGTCATCCTGGCATCCTGTTGCTGCTTTATTATTCAATGCAGCGTGTGTAGAACGACAGAGCTAATGGAGTAGGCTACCCCGATGTTGGTCACTGCAGGGCTTTGAAATTCCCTTTTCCCCCCTGAATGTTTAACAGGCTTATGTTATGTTGGAGGATCAGAGGGTCTAAAAGAAACTGAAATGAGACGTTTGTCACATTTGTGTTAGCACCTCTTCTTTTTCATGAGGGCAGCTGGTCAAACTGTCACACTTTGCACTCATTCCCAGTCAACCCAGTCACTCTGTGTATCTCTCAAATTAATGTCAGCACAAGTCAGTGTATCGGTCTCTCACACTGTACATCTATACTCAGGGTCCCATCTAGTGCATGTGAAATGGTACACATCATTCGAATAGAGGGGTCACACATTTGACATTCTGCTGCCATATCAGTCCATGGAGCTATTGATTTTCCTCAAAGTCATGTGGCTCATCTAATCCAAGCGCAACTTAATGCCTGCTAAAGTGCTTGGGAAAATGTTTATTGTTCTTGACGGACAGTTCAATTCGCATTGCAGCTGAGAGCTAAAAAAAATGTTTTAAATGGAATACAGCTGCAAATTTGTTTCATCTCAGTGCAGATCGTTATGACATAGGCCTACAGAGTTAATGGGAATTAACTGTTTTGTTTCTATAGACGGATTCAAGTTTTGCATTTGTAAATAAGGCTTTTTTGCGAAACAGCTTTACCGTCAGTATGCAATATTACTTTCTGACCGTCATGGTTCAGTAGTTTAGGCACTTGATTTGGATTGTCCTAATTTTGTTTTTCATATTTCTGCATTGTTCGTTTTCGTTGCAGTCTTGGAAGGACCTTGAATAGATGAAAAGCGTTAGAGCTAGAGGCTCGTCATTCTATCATGCTCGCGTGTTGAAGCAAAAACAGCACGAGAGCGCTCACCCTTGAGACAAGCTGTTATATCGGTCCGGTGGACCTACTGCTCGTGTTTCATACATTTATTCTTGCGTTTGATGTAGACTACGGCTTTAGCCCTTTTAATGTACCAAAACTGAGTCAAACTGTACGGAGTTAAAGCCCCAGTTTTTAAGACGTTTCAAGTCAAACTGAGAAAATAGCCTCGTGCTGTTTTTGTGTCGAGGTATGACTGCAAACTTCAAGGAATGGTCTGTCTTACCTGGATGTCCTCATTCTCCCCTTTAGGCACCGGTATTGGTGAAACTGTGGAGGGTGAAAGTGAATGTTCATTTAGGCTACATTAAACACAGAAAGCTGAAGAGGTATATTTACATGTCCAAAATCAAAAAGGTCTTATTCAGATACAGCTTTAAAATTAGATGTTCAAAACCTCAGCGTAGATATTTCCACGCATTCTCAGATAGCCGAACACTTCGAACAATATTTAAAAACGCTTTGGAAAATAACATAGCCCTATCAATAATTCAAATGATTTCTCTGTAACACGCATTATTTGTGGCGCTCAGCTTTTTTGACTATTATATTAACGCCGCACCTGGAGCTGTCCTTGGTCCTGAGCCAAAAGCAGCGCTTTTCCTCTTCACAAGTGATGCAAACGAGTATGATAATTGACCAAATGGTCAAGGCAAATCTTTCGGAATGTCTATCTCTTACCGTAATTCACCATGGCCATCAACACAAGGAATCCCGTCGTTATCATTGTAGCGTTGACAATAAGCTGCAGTCACCGATGAGCTGTGAAGCGTGACTACCTCTAACTTTGCTATGCTGGAACTGAGCGAGTGAACAGGGGAATGTATCATGGACGCATTCTCTACAAAACTTGGGTGTTCTGGTTGGTTCTGAGGCACAGGGTCTTCGAGTGCAGGAATAACGTGCCGCTACTCTGCCGGTGCTCTACAAGCTACTTACTGCAACAACACCTGCATTTTATAGGATGTGCAAGGGAGAGGAAATGACATCACCCCTCCCAGAGTGCTAGCAGAACACCTTTGCTTGAGATACAGAGTAAGGTGCGAGTGTGTGTGTGTGTGTGTGTGCGTGTGTGTGTCTGTGTGTATGTTTGAAGGGGAGTGCCTCTATAAAACAAACATAGAGTGATGCTGTTTCCCAATTTTTCAAGAGGAGGCAAATCCCCTCTGCAAATTTCATTTTGGAGTTGAACTATAACTATGTGTGAGGAACTCCTAAAGGAGGACCTCCACCAGTGGACACTGCATCACTGTTCACCTGCTTTTCCTCATGAGGTACGTGGCCTGATTACACCTGAGTTGGACCGCGATGGCAAACAAATGAGGGTATTAAACATCTACTGTTAAATTAACAACAAAAACGTATAGCTGTGATTAAAACACATACTTCTAGACTGCCAGTAAAGGTCAAGTTTATTTCAACTTATATCAGTAGACATTATATTATGTAACCTTGTTAAATGAATATAACTTAACGAAAACTGTATGGTAAATTGTTAAATGGTTTTGATAAGCACTCTAGTACCACAGGAGTGTTCGAACCACTGTCCAGTCTGTCAGTTTGTGTCCACGGGAGTGTTCGCCCCACTGTCCAGTCTGTCAGTTTGTGTCCACAGGATCTGCAGGACCTTCTATAAGGCATGACTGCTGCTACTTAGACTTCATTATATTACAGCGTCACTGGATTCAATCAGTGCTGTGATTGATAGTACACAGAGAGGCAGTTATGGCAGTTGTGAAAATGTATAGACACGGTAAGTATCCATCATAAATCACAAATCTAAAACACTCTGGGTACTGTAGACACAGACACAGGAAGGGAGTTAAATCACGCAGGCTGCTCCGATATGACAAAACATCTCACGTTCCTGCTGACATTTGGAAGCCATGCTATCATAGTGAGCAGGCAATTGTGTTGTGATTGGAAAAATCACTCTCCCCCTCTTTTTGAGCCATATAGCCTTGCATCAGTAACCAGATCATTGTGCAGGCACTCACACACACGTACTCAAGCCTGTCTCTGTGCTGGGACGTCGAAAGGAGACAAAGAGCATGTATGGTCCTCTGTAGGCTACCACTAGTATCTATTGTCTGAAAAGAATGGGTTGCTAGGACACCGCTTGTTAAAACGTAGGATATTACCTCAGCAATACTAGGCTCCCTCCGCTCGGTTTCCTAAACAAATAGAAAAATGTCACTTATGGACATGATGGGAAAATGTTGCGTGACTTAATAGGGTACCTTATTGTCTGTGTGGGGGGGGGGGTAAATGGGATAGCCAGATGAGTAGGTAGATTTGATATATGGATGGATGGATGATAGACAGATAGATGGATAGACAGATAGATTATTATTAGTTGTCTTTATCTTTTTCTCCCTCTGTCAAATAACCAAGTGAAGATCCATAAAAACATCGTCTTCAACACCTGTATGTGTTATGACAGTGTAAACAGAGGGCAATAAGGTCTGTAATAATGATAATGATTTCCTTTGCAATCGGACATGACATTCAAGCCCACGGAAGGACCACACTTGTTAAGTGCACGCAACCAGTGGACAGGTGATAACGCATGATGACGAATGGTCACTGAACTGAGTACTACATGTTTCATTTCCTCTCACCCTGTTGTGGTCTCCAATAGAATCACATGTCCTCTACCTGTCACTGGGTGATTTATGCACTGCTGGACACCGTTTCATTTCCACACCAGATTCTTTCACTTTCATGTCCTGAATTTATATATTTATATATACTAGCGGCTTATCACACGCTTGATCGGTGATGTAACACATATTAAAATGTGGTTAGGTGTTGAGTGGGTAGTCCAACTGATCTTGGCCTTTAAATACAGGATGTGTCAGAGAGTCATTCCGCAATCTGCGCTTCTGCAGAAAAGTACAAGAATCTGTGAGTCACCTCAGTTCTTTGCAGGAAGTGTCTGTCTGTAGATCTTTGTGGTTCATTGCAGACTTTCTGAATTGCAGTTGGCTTTCTTGAAAAGAGAATCATGAGTGACAATGGCCTCCTGTGTTTTTTCATAATTTTGCATACATAGTTTATTTCTTTCTTGTGGTAAACCATACTATAAGTGTGATTCAAACATTGTCTCACATTCTAAAACACTGTCTCACATTCTACTGTTCCAATCGTTTGAAGGTGACACCAGCATCACTTTGAAATCATACACCACAGTAAATATACTCAGTGATTGATTACTGGATTACTGATGAGTTGCAGTACGTCATGCAACTCTAAATATCAACTGTTCACTGTTTCTGTGTTATCACAAATGGGTTCACATGCTCTAACAACTAAATTGAATCAGTCTTGCACGGACATTGGCTTTAATTAAAAAGCTGAAATGAGAAGCAAGCCAGACAGTAGTTTGTGTGATTTTTTCCCCCCCTGTATCAAATTTCCTATTTCTTTATCAGCAAAGATTATAATCGCTGTGGCAATAAAGGGGATTTGCCATCACCCAGGAGTGCTGTTTGCCTGGTATCAAATGTGGCTATGGAGCTGTTTGCTAAAGCAGGGCTTTCAAAAGAGAGACAATAGTGCAAATGTCCCTGCCTAATATAGAAAGCACCTGCATATACAGAGAAGCAAAAATCTGAGCACACCTGCTTGAAACCAGGGCTTTCACATTGTCCTGGCTTTACACAGAGTAGCATGCTAAACGCTCATTCATTTATCACATGATAAAGGCACATCTATAAGTGCCCATCAGTGAGTCATCTATTTCCGTAAGAAGTGAAAGTACTGGTTGAATTACTTTAGACGGCATGGGCAGTCCTGGCCTGAATTATCACAGAACGTATGCACTCTAACTGCAGCTTATCAGCAAGCTGTGAATAGAATATTTCAAAAGCTCAATCGTCGGTCAGTAAGGCTAAATTCCATTTATGCATTAACTTTTGAGGTCTCTCTTTCGTTCTGTTTCACCAAAAAGGTTCCTGTGATTCCAGTGATTTGTATTTACTAGCTTCATGCAAACAACTTTTCTTTTTCAATATAACTGTCTTTAGGTGCTTGTTCGCAGACTTGTAGCCTCACAATGTCCATGTATAATCTTCTATAATCTTCATGAATGCTCGATTCTATAAACAATGAACTGGTCTCAGTCAGACAGATTTTTGAAAGGTTAAGTACAGTGAAGTACCTTCAGTTGTCTTTGATTGCCTAACAAGGCATATTTTGTGGTATGTTCTGTTCACATATCAAACAGGACCCATGCTTCCATGCTTATAATCAAGGACCCTCAACGGTTTAAAGCAGCAATATGTAGTTTTGTTCCAAAACTAGCAAGCTAACTACCTGAAACCTTGTAAACACCATCAATAGCTCAGTTGGCACTGATAGAAGCTTGCCCACACACTAACTGGTGTATTTTGGCAGTATAGCTTGCAATGTCATGCTGTGAAAGCTTTTCTTCCATTTTTGCAGGGTGTTCCAGTCCGTAACACAGAACTATAGGGCATATCCTGGATGGCTAGTGGGAAAGACACAGGTGTTTATCTGTCCTTCACATGACCATATGCTATCAAAATTAATTTGAGGATGGTACCAAAACTATCTGCCTATAAAAACATACCTCAAAAAGTGTCAAATAGTGTTACTTTACAGTATGGTCCTAATTTTTTGTAGGCTACATTTTGTAAGTCCATGTGCAGGACAGGCTTTTAATGTAATGGATCATTTCAAAATAACTTCCAAGCTTTTCATTGTCATTATAATAATAATAATAATAATAATGATAATAATAGTATATATTTATAATTATTGTTGTTGTTTTATTATTTACTGACTTCATGATTCCGTGCTTACCTGAGTGTTTTACGCAGTTTAATTTTCAATACAGAGAATTGCATAGTTTAGAATACAGGTAGGCCTGTACTGCTAGAAAACCTAGTTTCAAGCAGGTGTATACCTACTCACCAGAAGGCAAGACAGAGCACTGGAATGGAATCGCCAGAAGCCAACATAGCACAGGTTAGAAATGTTCCAATGGTGTCACAAATCTTACAGCTATCAAACATGAGACGTAAGAAATATTTGTTTTATTCTTTCAGTTGTTCCTGTATTTCCGGTGCAGGCTGATGAAAGTGGTTGCAGCCCCTTGTGTTTTTTGACGTGAAATGTCACCAGAGCTGAGGGACCAGTTTTCTGCAAGAGAAAGCCTGAAAGCACATCTCAGGTTGCATTTTCCAAATCCGGTTATCTCATTAGTCGGGGCACAGCGTGCCCTCAGTCCAGTTTACCTTTGCACAAACATTGCATTTAAAAGCCACACTATTGTCCTCTAATAGATTTTGACTACCTTCTGCCTCCAATTGCTTAATGAGTTTGAAAGCCTTGCCCCCTGGCGCCAGAAAAAGCTTGCGTAATTACTTTTCATCGCTAAACAAATTAAGACTATATCAGTCTAAATCTAACTTACACCTGGTCCCTGTCTAAACTCCAATTAGAACTTCCGCTTCCTGATCAAGATATTATGTTTGTGATGGTTCGAATGTCCCTGTAGCTATAGCGCAGGGACGCCACTAGATATTCATGGTTAGGGGGGCTAAGTAATCAGTGGGGTGGGACCGGGGGATCTATAAAGATCCTGTAAACTATACCCCACATTAAACTAGGCATCGTGCATGGTAACTTCTCTATTCGACTCGTAATAAAGAACATCTGAAAATGAGAGCTGGCTGAGAGCTGAACATGTCACCATAATTTTTATTTTTAGGTAGACTTTTTTACTTCAAGTAGCCTACTCGCTATAGCTGACGTAAAAATATGTATGATGACACAGACGGTTGCAGTTTGGTGATGCTAGCAATTCTAAGACGAGAGTAGCCTCAAGTATAGTGTTAAGAGTTCCTAGCGCGTTGCAAGCCATGGGAACACTACAGTTCGACTTCGAAGCCGCGAATTGTTTCTTGAATGACAATGATATCTGATAGCTTTAATTAAATGAAGCATATTTATTTGGGGGGGAGGGGGGGGGCTAGACTACTTTAAGGGGGGCAAAAGCACCCAAAGTAGGCCTAGCGACGCACCTGCTGTAGTGTGATGACCTTTCGCTGAGATTTACTGCATAGATATGATATGAAAAAGGAACAGTTTCCAAACTTGCAAAATCAAACGCACATCACATGTTATATGTATGTTAGACCAGACGGCTTCCCTAAACTAGCGACAACTGACTTCTCACCACGTGACAATATTCGCCATTTGTGGGGTAAAAGCAATGGCAATGACATCAGAAATGCAAAATCGACCTCTAGTGGTCACCACAGATATTACGGTTGTACGGAGTGAAAAAAAAGACCTTGACAGAAATATTTTACATCAAACAGTCAAAGCCTCGTTTCGGAAAGCACTTCAAAAACAGTCAGACAACAGTCAATTAGATTGTGTCCAGCTCTGGTTTGTCTCCAAAGCGTTAGAGACATGTCAGGGCCACGATGGCCCGGTGGAGGAGGTAGGTGAGGGGCAGGAGATGGCTGAGGATGGAAGCCTTCTGCGCACCGGAGGTTGTAATGTCTTCCGATGGGGTGGTCTGCCCATTCTCTACGGCACTGGGTTTGGTGAAGATGAAAGGGTGACCCTTCGCGTAGGAGAGGACAGAAACATCTCAGACAGGTTAGTATGAGCTCAGTGAGTGAGTATGAGACTGTAGATTGTGCTGTGTGCTGTAGGTGACAGAGACCGCTAGTATGAGCTCAGTGAGTGAGTATGAGTCTGTAAATTGTGCTGTGTGCTGTAGGTGACAGAGACCGCTAGTATGAGCTCAGTGAGTGAGTATGAGACTGTAGATTGTGCTGTGTGCTGTAGGTGACAGAGACCGCTAGTATGAGCTCAGTGAGTGAGTATGAGGTATGAGACTGTAGATTGTGCTGTGTGCTGTGGGTGACAGAGACCGCTAGTATGAGCTCAGTGAGTGAGTATGAGACTGTAGATTGTGCTGTGTGCTGTAGGTGACAGAGACCGCTAGTATGAGCTCAGTGAGTGAGTATGAGACTGTAGATTGTGCTGTGTGCTGTAGGTGACAGAGACCGCTAGTATGAGCTCAGTGAGTGAGTATGAGACTGTAGATTGTGCTGTGTGCTGTGGGTGATCAGAGACCGCTAGTATGAGCTCAGTGAGTGAGTATGAGACTGTAGATTGTGCTGTGTGCTGTAGGTGACAGAGACCGCTAGTATGAGCTCAGTGAGTGAGTATGAGACTGTAGATTGTGCTGTGTGCTGTAGGTGACAGAGACCGCTAGTATGAGCTCAGTGAGTGAGTGAGTATGAGACTGTAGATTGTGCTGTGTGCTGTAGGTGATCAGAGACCGCTAGTATGAGCTCAGTGAGTGAGTATGAGGTATGAGACTGTAGATTGTGCTGTGTGCTGTAGGGTGATCAGAGACCGCTCACCGGGGGAGGGCATCTGAGCTGAATGGGGTTGGAAAAACTCTCCACAATGAACTTTTCCCCCTCAGCTTGGAACTGTGCAAACGAAATTGACCCATTTTTAGCAAATGTCAGTTAAATCTCTTTCTCTCTCTCTCTCTCTCTCTCTCTCTATATATATATATATATATAACTAACCAACCATGACAACTATCCAATCAAACCATAATTTTATCATTTTTAAGTCATTTTCTGTTTACAGAGTGGCCATTCCTCCTTAACAGTGAAAGAAAGCTATGCTGTGGGTAACTGGTGGTGGCTTTAGTAACTGAGTCTGACTCATAGACACGTGTTTTCTAACCCACCATGTTGTTCCACAGAGCCTTGGCCAGCTCCTCGTGTCCTTTCATGGTGAAGTGGAAACAGTCTGGAGTGAAGAAGCTCATGTCAATCTTCCCATTCTGAGTTTGGATATTGAGACAGCAAGAGGAGAGAAAGGTTGCCATTACTGCTCCAAGAAGGTTGTTACAGTTTGGTATCAAGTGATCTTTGCAAACCTGACACCATAGCCTCAAAATATTATATGAATATTTATATGGTTTATTTCAAAATCATTGAATTTGCCTTAGGCTAGTTGACATCTAATGATTATGTCAACACAAGTGAGAAACAAAGAAGGCAGAAAACTCAGGTTTCTTCATGTAAACAGATAGGGCATGCTGAAAATAATTCTAATCTAATAATCATTGATTTTCAAATGATGCCAGTGTAATGCCTGACTTCATGTGTTATGTACGGGGCTACCATGTCTTTTGTATGAAAGGTGGTAAATGGTCGTTATTAATGTCAACCGTGTGCTGTTATTTGTACCGGAAGCCGAGGAGGATCAGCAAATTTGAGGAAGGGTTGAAGGACCACAGCAAAGTCCTTCTTGAAGAAGCGCTCCGTGTAAAGCAGCTGCTCCAGCCGTCTCTGGGGGGGCAGAGGACATGTAGGCTGAGATTAATTCACCAAAGCTTACATAACCTTCTACAGTAAGAGCTAACAGAAGCTTAATGTGCTGGTAAGTATGTGGAAAGAGAATAGATGAAGTAAGTCATAGCGATCATGCCATCACAGGTCCACGGTAGATTACTATTATGGGGTTTATTCAGACAGTTCTCCGTCAATATCGATGTAATCGTATTCACTCTTTTCGTTTGATTTGCCAAACCTGGTAGAGTTACTGAATTGGTATTTTGCCGTGCATGTCTCTAAGTCAGTAGTTGTCTTGGGGCACTTCTACTCCCAGCTAAATGAATGCATTCAAGAGTCTCCAGTTGCTTCTTCTGAGTATGGAGTTGCCCCTCAAGTAGAGGTGACATACATACCTGGAACTCCAGATTGACCGCCACCAGTTCCTTCAGATCGTCTGAGCCTGTAGCGGGCTTCACTAAACAAGAGCAGAAAGACCTGCACCAAAAAAAGAACCGTAGCAAAAAATACATTTCCGAACACAATTTGTTGATTACATAATGTGTAAATTAAACTCAAATTAAATTATTACATAAATAGATTACTATCTTTGTTTTTTGTGATGCACTAAGAAAATGACATGATTGTTGGTAGGGTGTCATTGGCATACATTTTGTATACATATACATTGAATTAGTTTAAAAATCATATAACATATATATCATAAGCAACACATAATATTTATCTAAGTGTGTTAAAACATACATAAGAACAGAAAGGCAGCTTTGTCATATTCCAGTGACCAGTGATTTTACAGTTCCCTTTCCAGGTTTGTCATTGCCCACAGGCTACATCAGCTCCCGGAGGAATAGAGCCCTAAAACAGTCATAAAAACCTTGGCATTCTCCCCAATTGTGGACATTATATTCTAAAGCGGTTGGTAAAGTGTAAAAGTGCATAAAACTGCTGACAAGGACAGAGACATCAGTGTGCACTGGCCTGGACAGTGATCATTACACTTTACACTTGAGGTTAAAGATCATCAATCTTACAAAATGGCTTTTTTTCATTCTCTTACTTGCCAAGTTAGCACTGCCGCCTCTGTGTGGAGGGGGCCGCTACTCAATGAAACAAGTGTTTGTCATTCAGGGTGCCTGAGTCAAGCTTGCAGAAAGGTCAGATTTGACCAACAGTGATTGTTTTGGCCCGCCAGCCTAGTCCCTGTCACATGACCTGGGGTGAAAGGTCACATACCTCTGGAGCAGGCAGCCTGGGGTGGGCTTCTGCACCTCTCTCAGGGTCTCCATGGGCAGAATCTGCACCACATTCACGATCATCCGTGGAACCTACCGGAACACACAGCTCAATATGCAAGTTCACCCTGAGTCCTCTATCTGCTTCTGTCTTGTGTATTGTGTATTGTATGATGCATCGGGAACTATGCAACATCTGGTATATTTCCTGTGATTAAGTACACATGTATGTATATTTCAGGTATATGTGTACCTTACTTAATATATATTGTGGTGCATCATGAATACTTGTGCACATTTTAGGGCGTCTTCAGACCACTGTGTAAATCCTCAGACATTAGACAAAACAGCATTTTTCATTCAGGCTTCTTTTGTTTCACACAGACTAAACAACTATCTTCTCTCAACATCATAACAGCATCAGGCAAACAACGTAGACAAAAAAAAAAACAAGGCAAATTGAATATTTACATATATTTTAAATAACTACGGTAGTGTGGATCTGGCAGGACCTACACAATAGTTCTCACCTCATTCATCAACATCTCCAAGGACACAGTCATGTAGTAGATGAAGTTTTCCACTGAAAAGAGGGACTGAGGGAATAAAGAGGAGAAATGAAATGTGCCTTTCCAGTCAGCCAAGGCCAAGGGATATCGCTGTATACTTTAGCTGCTGGCAAGGTTACTCTAGCAGTAGTAAAGGTTTCCTGAAGCTTTTTGTCTGGCGGTTGATATATAAAAAAATGTAGACTGGGAAATCTTCTGAAGGCTATCCCAACAGAGGAGCTCCTGTCACAGTGGATGTGGTGATTCAGCATTCATTCATCACGCAGTGGGCTTGAGGTGATTCAGCATTCATTCATCACGCAGTGGGCTTGAGGTGATTCAGCATTCATTCATCACGCAGTGGGCTTGAGGTGATTCAGCATTCATTCATCACGCAGTGGACTTGAGGTGATTCAGCATTCATTCATCACGCAGTGGGCTTGAGGTGATTCAGCATTCATTCATCACGCAGTGGACTTGAGGTGATTCAGCATTCATTCATCACGCAGTGGGCTTGAGCTGAACCTACAGCATGTGCGATGATTTGGTCTCTAAACAGAAAACGTCATGGAATCTCCCGCATGATACCATACCTTGTCTTTGCAGTAATCACAGATGTCGTTCATACCAATGAGGATGGTCAGAAGCTTCCAGTCTTCATCAAAATCAACACCCTACAGCGTCAGAGTGGCTCGGGTTAGAGCTTCAAAGAATGTCCTTATGGATGGTATTTCTACCATGTCAAATACCAAAATATTACAAAACGTTACTTTTCCAAATACACATATCAGATAACTCACCATAGCTATAATGGCCACATGTCCTTACCTGGTAAGTTTTCAGTGTGTCAATAAGATGTCTGACCTGTCCAGGGAGATTACTGAAGGGGAAGCATTCATCAAATTTCAAAGTTTGAATACAAAAATGAAAAAAGTGATTCACATTTTCGTAAGTGACAACACTGTCCTTACATGACCTTACCTCAATATACTTCATGTGAGTTTTCAATGAAAAATCTAGAAATCACATTAAACTTCATAAGGAATGGGAACTTCTAGACTAGCTGGCTGCCATGACAACACTCACAATGTGTTGTGTCCAGTCACAGCCAGGTTGAAGCCCGTCTCACTGAGGGGTGCTGGGGTTCCGTGGACTGTCTTGGTTGGAGCTGCACCAATCAGGTGAGGGTTGAAGAGCTTGATGATGTCTGGGGAGGAAAAAATATGACTCACCCTTCTCATATCACACAAGCAGGTACCCTTCTTGTAGAACTCAAATTGAAAAGCCTTAAAGCAGCAATAAGGAGTTCTATTCCAAAACTAGCAAGCTAACTACCTAAAAATCTTGCAAACACCACCAACAGCCCAGCTGACACTGATAGAAGCTCGCCAACACACTAACTGGTGTCTTTTGGCAGTATAGTTGGCAAGGTCATGCCGTGAAAGCTTTTCTTCCATTTTTCAGAACTACCTAGGGCATATCCTGGATGGCTAGTGGGAAAGACACAGGTGTTTATCTGTCCTTCACATTGCCATTTGCTATCAAAATTAATTTGAGGATGGTACCAAAACTAGTTGCCTATAAAACCATACCTCAAAAAGTGTCAAATTGTTACATAGTGTTACTTTAACTGATACCGATAAACATAATTTTTTTGTCAAACCCTTTGAGAATCAATGCAAACAGAAATGTAAACAAATGCATTCGTCAATTAGTTAAGTAAAATACAATTTAATGCCTTTTGTCCAAAACAAGTTAAAGGTCATGTCTCCTTTTGGAAATGTAAAGCTTTGCCTACTTTTGCCTTTGTCAGTCCCCAGTAATGCTAAGTAAACATTTTAGACAAACACAAAGACATTTTAGAAAAGCATTCATTTCATCTTCAAACATGAACTTAGTTGTCACATAAAGGGAACAAATCAGCTTGAAATTCCCCTTTGTGTATCTCATGGAAGCAATCCCATCCCCAGAGTAAACAATATTCCTTCAGAGCTAAAAGCAAAGGTGTACTCTTCACTGCTAACACTATGCATTGTCATACACTCTGTGTGCGCAGAGCAAAACAAATGCTTTTCTTCTCTGTCACCATCAGGAATACTGCATATTATTTAAATGTACCAGGTTGGACTGGAGACAGCTCTCTGAATGGACGTGTCAGCCTTTGACAGTGGCTTTGCAGTCTGTGGATGAATGCACGTGGAATACAAGACTACAAGGTGGAACTCACTTGGAAGCGTGATGACGTCCTCAAATGTGCCATGACCTCCAATGCTGTGAGATCCAATAGACAATCATTACTGGAGCTGCTTGGACAGGCTCTCAAAGAGGTGCAGACGAACAGCCATGAACCAATGTAAAACCACAGACCAAATCAACCCCGTCACCAAGCCCAGTTTAAGACAGGCCTACAGAGCGCCAGTGGAATCAAAAATAAACAAAGGAAACTTTCACTGAAACCAGGGAAGATTATGTACCTAAGGAAAGTATGTAAGTGTAATGATGATTATGTACCTAAGGAAAGTACGTAAGTGTAATGATGTTATTCGGGGAGTAAATTGAAAGAACTCACCTCCATGACACATGACGGAATTCTATAGGTATTCCGAGGACGTTAGTTGCATTGGCACCAATGGCTGTCTGCAAAGTCACAGAGGCCAGCAGATTTAGATCCATCTCAAATTCAGTTTCTGTGTTCAAATGAAAACACTGCCTTCTCAGCTAGCTATGGCAACAAAATATATCAAGTAAAATGGACTTAAATATATCTCCATAGTTACGCCAACCTACAGTATATCACTGTATATTATTATGTGTAACCTGTATATATATATATTATACTGTGTAACCTTGGAAAACAACCCATCCATTACTTTAGTGGGAAGTAATTTTGAGGGTTGGTAGAGAGAGCATCCTCTCCAAATGTTCACAGCAGTGTTCTGTGCTTCCACCACAACAGATGGCCCCGACACAGATTATGGTCACAATTATAACTCGGCAAGTTGACAACAGGAAACAAAGATGCCAGTGATAAGAGTGCTGTCGAGTTGAAAGCGCCCACAAACTCGTGGGAAAGCAAAGGCGTGTGTGTGATGAACAAGCAGAGCCTCACACACCTCAACACATCAAACTCACGCGCAGAAAGCTTGAGCGAGTTTTACTAATGTAAGATGTAAGATCAGGAATATCAGCCGACAAACTCACAGTCAACGAGTCACCGAGTGCCGCGATCACTTTGATGTCTGCAGGCTTCACCAATTCCACTGCAACAAACAGAGAGAGACTCATTCAGGCAGAGATGTGACACTTCCTAAGGCTCTTAAAAGCTGCCTGGCCTATTTTTGAATTCTTTTGAGAGTGGAGTAGAAATGCTAATCAGAGCTAGATGTAGACCAGCGATGTGATACGTGCGACTCCTTTAATAAGACTGGTGAGGGACTGAAAGAGTAATCATGTCACTTCCTGCCCATAAGGGATGTTTTGAAAAATGAATCTGTAAAATGCCTGTGCTGAACTGTCATTATTCTAAACTTAGATGAATAAAGTGGATGAGAAGTGTCCAAGCTGTGTGCCTCACCTGAGGTAGGGACCGTAGGGGAGGGATTCATGTCGGGGCACTGGAACTGAGGATGTTTGAAGTTCACAGGCCTAGTTTTCTCCGGAAACTCCTGGAGAAGGCACAGGACAGGACAGGACAGCAAAGGTTTATGTGCCACTCTTTTAAGTCTGAACAGCTCACCTAACAGACGTTAAGTAGCAATTACACAGTAACACAGTTAAGTAGCAATCTCACTGTAAGCATCACATCCAGCCCAGACCTTTGTATGTTATCTCAAGCAAGATATCTCAATGCCAACAGGATACTACATGAATCAAGTCTGAGCAGAGTAGATACGGTCTGTGTCATAACTGTGTCCTTTACATCCAAGACATCAAAGTCATCTACCTGATTTTACCACCATCCCTTTACCAGTGCTCATGACCAAAACTGGCCGATAGTACCCTTTTAAGAGCCTCTTCGGTGTAGTGCCTCAGTCCCTCGTCGTACTCCCACATCCAATCGCTGCCTTAGAAAAAAGGGAAAGGCATCCTTAATTCCTCTTCATCCCTGTGTATTCCAACAAACACATGGCAACATGGCAGGAGCCATAGCTTCCCATGACACTGAGCACAGTTGATGGCCTCAGTGGCAGAGAATGAGGTCTTTCAAACATGGCTTCCTTCATCCATACTGACACCCATAATCCTCCGGTTCGCTTCTAGGGGCCATGTTTGGAGAGGGGTTTTTGTTTAGATTCTATTGGTCCCACAAAGCTCCAAAAAATGCAGGTGCACACAACGGTACGGGCTCACACACACACACAAGCGTACGGGCGCACACGACTGCATTTTGTCGAAACCCCCTCGACTACATATGTGGTCACCCAAGCTTGAGCTGGTGTCTTTCAGGAAAAAAAAAAAAACCACAAGCTCACACACATGCACACACACCGCAAGCGCAATACCAAATATGTGACTGAGTCCTGACAGGCTCCAGCTGGTTCCAGCGCTTTTACCTTTGCCAGGGAAGGGGGCTAGCACGCATGTTACCACGGCGATCAAAAGCCACTCCATGGTCCAGCGTTGCTGGCGTAGAGCACAATGTGACACGCGAGGTCGAGCCGGGCCATTATATTCACAGGACCCCCTGATCTCCCCCACCCAAAATAACTGTGACAAAGTCCAGCCGTGCGCCACTGAAAAAGAGCTCCACGTGCACGTAAGCAGAGTGTGACGGAGACCAGTTCCCCTTAAGTCCAGGAAACGGGCAACTCAATCAAGGTGCACAAAGAGGAAAAAGATATGACTTTAAAAAAGACTCACTACAAATGTCAACAGGTCATAGAGGGCACCATAGGCCAATTTGATAGTCACTGTGCTTTTCAATTCTGAATAGAACAATTCTGTTTCTCAGAAAAATAAACTATTTTGGAACATTTATCAATTTTTGCCACTTTGTAGTTTAGCTACTTAGCTTTTTTTTATGCAGGGTTTGGATTCAAAGGTGACTTTAAATAAATAAATAAATAAAAAAACATTTGCTTGCATCTTTAATAGTTATGGACAAACAGGAACCTGAGACACAACAGCTGTCTAACCTGGAAAAAAAATCTGAAAAAAAGTGTGTCCAAGTTGTAAGTTATTCAAAGTGTAATTATTTAACTTGGTTTATAGATTCCATCCTGGAAGAGCTTTATCATATTTTGTTCTCACAGTATGGCAGTGGTTATAGTTTGGGAGTTGCGTTCCCAACAAATACAAAATGAGTCCTAGGAGTTGGGAAATGTCTGAGGGGATAAAAAGCAGACACTGATGGGTCCGTTGTGTGGCCAGGGCTCATTTTAATTCATTTATTACAAACTTGACATGGTCAAAATGATGTACTCAAGCCACAGAATGTGCGGTTTCCTACCAATGCCACTTTGTCTAAAGTTGTTTAGCTTGATGAAGGGTAGGAATGAAGTTTGACATGTGGAAGTCGTCCATCATATCCCGTGCTGGATAGAGATGGCCGGGTTAAACAACAGCCATTTCCCTCTAAGCCATTCACTGTGTAAGACCAATCTCAGTCCTCGTTTGACTGAATGAACACAAGTCTGTGCCTCCTTTTCAAGAGTCCATACATTGAATATTGCTGTGAAGGGACATGAATCCATCTCACAAATAAATTGCACAAAAGGGTAAATATCCTCAGAAAAAAAAACAAGCTACGCCCAACATCTCAACACACATTTCAATTATATTTCCTTGTTCCTTCTCCTGTCCAGTGGAGTGAGCCCAAGCATGCTCACAACTCCCCCCAAAATGAATATCAACCATTGAATCTGAATATGTCCATACTATTTGTTTTGTTTTACAGATATTGCAAAGCATTGAAATATAAATACAAATAAATTTCACCTAGTGCTCTCCACTAGGGTATATCCTCTCAGAATAGCTGTCAAAAACTAGATTTTTAAAACGAAGCCGGCACACCAGGTGCATTGAAAGTATGTAGTTGGTGTTGAGTTTTTTTCCGCAGGATCAAGCTGAAGTAGCATAACTAGCCTCTGTGGCTGAAGTAGCAAAACTGGCCTCTGTGGGAAAGCTCAGACGTCAGGACTCAACCACGCCGTGCTCCATCCTGCCTTCTCAGGGTGGCTCTTCAGTCATTACGCTTTAAGGAGAGGTCTCAGAGGGTGGACAACGTGAACATTTAAGAGTGTTAACCATCACATACCAAAAAAAAAAAAACCCCAGTTGTAATCTTAAGTATTAACCTTGTCAGATTTATTTTACATCAACAACAAACACTCTACTGCCAAACATCCCTGGTCAACTCGGCTGAAGGGCTGCCAACAGTGTTCCTCTGGTAGTTCTCCTGAATATGACACATGTGCCTGAAGAACATGTTCTCCAACAGAACAGAACATATCAGAATATGCCTGGCAACATTCCTGAAACTTTTTTTTTTTTTTTTAAAGAAAATACACAACAGCAATGACATCCTCCACATTTGACCTCATGGCAGAAGACGTGATGACAACTCATATTGCTAGCCAAGAGAGCTACAGTTGCTACAGAAAGAAATGGAAAAGAACATCAACAGGCAAGCAAAACTGACTTTTAAAACGTTTCATTCATGAGCATTCATTTTCCTCTATGTGTTCCAAGTGCCAAGGAAACACTACCCAGTCTCCCTGACCACTCTGGACAGTCTGTAATGTCTGCACCCTCAAGCAGTCCACAAGGGTTGTCGAAGAAAGGACATTTTTGTTGTCTTTCTTTCTGTCTCCCTCTTCCTCTCATTGACAGCGTCCCTTATTGAGGCTGAGGATTCAGAAGGGTTTTGTGGTGTTGCCAGGCGTCACCCGTGGAAGGATCACGCCACGACCTCTTGACCCCACGTGGGGAGATAGGAGACTTGGCTGGGGACTTGGGAACTCAATGTCTTAAAGGGACACTTGTTTCAATTTCGTCGCTCAGTGTCTCCGTCTTCTTTTGTCCACTGAACTGAAATGTAAGAGGGGTGGGGGGGGGGGGGGGGGCTGTGTGAAGAGGAGGCTGGAGGTGTGTGTTAGACAGGACTGGAGCATCGGTGGATCAGCTTAAGAAGAAAAAGAGAGAAGGGGGAGGTTGGATGATGGTCTCTTCCATTGGCTTTGGGGCAGGTTCCTGGGAGGGTGAGAGGGTACAGAGAGTGAAGACGTTCTGATTTGAGTCTCTTAGCGCTCCTGATACCCCCCACCCCCTCCCTCCTCAACCCGCTCTCTCCTCCTCCCCCTCCTGGTGGCAACGGCTGGGCAGGGATGTATCACTGCTCCTCAGGCATGGCGGGGCCTGGGTGCTCAGGCTGCTCGGCGGGGGCCCTCGGGGGCACGGGAGGGGGGCGCGGGAGGGGGGCCTGGTGCTGCCGCTGGCGGTAGGCGATGACCGTGCCCAGCAGCAGGGCGATGACCGTCATCAGGTACAGATCCCACTCAGGGCCCAGCAGCTGGTCTAGGTCCACCTGAGAGACCATGTCCGTCATCTGAGAGAGAGAGAGAGAGAGAGAGAGAGA
The DNA here is from genome assembly GCF_900700415.2 of Clupea harengus. Classification (NCBI taxonomy): domain Eukaryota; kingdom Metazoa; phylum Chordata; class Actinopteri; order Clupeiformes; family Clupeidae; genus Clupea; species Clupea harengus. The sequence continues at coordinate 690,059 of NC_045166.1, forward strand.
GAGAGAGAGAGAGAGAGAGAGAGAGAGAGAGAGAGAGAGAGAGAGAGAGAGAGAAGGTAACTCATGTGGTTCAAGGCATGTGCTTTCTATTTTTACAAATTTCATATTAATTCAAATTCTCCTGCATAACATATTTTTTTTTTGAACACACTCTGGTTAACGCTAAAGCATTCTGTGTGGGGTGTATTTGTGTGAGGCGTACATTGAGATCCTGCAGGTACTGAAGTGCGTAGACGACTCCCAGCTTGCACAGCGCCAGGAACACGGGCACCTGGGCATCAGGACTGGCCTCGGCTGCCATGTCATAGAAGCGCTTGGCCAGGTGGATATCCTGCGGGGGAGGACACACCCAACCCAACCCAAGTCCAATCAGAACCTCCACTGACTCAGTCAACTCAATGGCTGTTCCACTCAAACTAGGCCATTGATTTGCTCTTTCAAGACGGAGACAGATTTACAGATGAGAACTGCCACTCACAACTCAAAAGTATACAAAAAGGATGTGGAGGCTTCAGCAGACTTCAGTTGATTCTTGAAGTGTGTGCGTTTGTTAGTGTGTGCGTTTGTGAGTATGTTTGGGTGTGCTGGTGTGTGCTGGTGTGTGTGTGTGCGTGCTGGTGTGTGTGTGTGTGTGTGTGCTGGTGTGTGTGTGTGTGTGTGTGTGCGTGCATCAGTGTCCATGTCCTTCACCTGTTTGATGCCCAGGCCTTTCTCGTGCATGTAGCCCAGGTTGAACATGGCTCTGGTGTGTGTGTGTGTGTGTGTGTGTGTGTGTGTACCTGTTTAATGCCCAGGCCTTTCTCGTGCATGTAGCCCAGGTTGAACATGGCTCTGGTGTGTGTGTGTGTGTGTGTGTGTGTACCTGTTTGATGCCCAGGCCTTTCTCGTGCATGTAGCCCAGGTTGAACATGGCTCTGGTGTGTGTGTGTGTGTGTGTGTGTGTGTGTGTGTGTGTGTGTGTGTACCTGTTTGATGCCCAGGCCTTTCTCGTGCATGTAGCCCAGGTTGAACATGGCTCTGGTGTGTGTGTGTGTGTGTGTGTGTGTGTACCTGTTTGATGCCCAGGCCTTTCTCGTGCATGTAGCCCAGGTTGAACATGGCCTGGGCGCTGTGCTGCTGTTCGGAGGCCAGCCGATAGTGAATGACGGCCGTCTCATAGTCCACGTCTGTGCCGTAGCCATAGAAATGGTAGTCGCCCAGTTTGATGCGGGCCACTGTGTAGCCTTCACACACACACACACACACACACACACACACACACACACACACACACACACACACACACACACACACACACACACACACACACACACACACACACACACACACACACAGAACAACAATACATGAATGTCAAAACAGAGGTCCTACACGACTGTACCTATAATCCTACACCTAAAAATCACCTTGGCAGACCAAAATTCACGTCACTATTTAGTAACCTTGGTGATGATTCACAATATTTCTAACATATTGGCGCTTTAGCATAGGAGATTTAAAGTACTCAGGTAGGAGTATGTTCTGTAGCTAAACTAATCTGGCTTCACTCATCTATTTGAGAAGACAACTACTGAAAGCTGAGCCACCAGGAGCAGGACCAGGATCATGAACAGACTAGTAGCATTCATCCTCAGACTAGTGCCGTGGTGCTGGTGAGCGCAGTGCATGTTTTGGCCTGAGGGGGGCGTGTTTGAGTACTGACCCTGGGCAGCAGCTCTGGTCCAGTGGAGCAGCGCTCGTGGATACGTCTCATTCTCACTGAAGATGTGAGATCCATCTGCTGCTGAAGCCACACACGGCGCGGCACACCACACACACACACACACACACACACACACACACACACACACACACACACACACACACACACACACACACACACACACACACACACACACACACACACACACACACAGCAAAGCGAGATGGTGTTCCCTTTAAAGTCATCAGTTGCAGTATAATTCAACACACATTCAGTACTGTGCCGTCCATTTGGAAGATTGCAGGGTGGACATCAGTTACAGAAAAATATGACTACTGGAATCAAAGCTTTTATAACTGCAACAAAAAGGATCATTATTTATATATTTTAATTCTTTTTCATTGTTATAAGTATCATTCTCACTGATACAATAGTGAGCGGAGAAACAGATAAGCAGAGAGCAGCATCTGGGAGGCCCTGACTGTATACCCCTTACTGTGAGCTCCCCCTAGTGGAGGACAGAGGGAATGAGAAGGAGACGAAAAGAGGAGAGGCAGACAGGAGAGCAAACAGAGGAGGAGGGTGGAGGTGACTAACTCTGGTCCAGGATGAAGGCCACGTTGCTCTGGGCGACCTCGTAGCCCTGCTCGGCCAGCAGCAGGTACTGCACCATCGCGGAGTCCATGTCCCCGTCCTTAAAGCTGCCGTAGGCCGTCATCAGGCGCTCAGACCAGCGCCCACGCTCACACACATTCTTAAAGAGCTACACACACACACACACACACACACACACACACACACACACACACACACACACACACACACACACACACACACACACACACACACACACACACACACACACACACACACACACACACACACACACACACACACACACACACAGTAAGAGACCATGTTTTAATGAGTTACTGAGTACAAAGTTTAAAGCGTTAAAGATTTAACTAACAAAATGAAAATGTCACTAGTTAGTGGGCACCGTTGAGTGAGGGAATGTGAGTGAGTGTAGTGACTATAAAAAAGTGCGTCTGGATATTTCTGCATCTGGATATGTGCTATTCTACCGCCATGACTGCTTTGTAGCATGTATCTGTGCATATGTGTTAGGAATGAATGTGTGAGTGTATGTCTGTGAGAGAATGTGTGTGAGTGTGTGTGTGTGTGTGTGTGAGTGTGTGTGAGTGTGTGTGAGTGTGTGTGAGTGTGTGTGAGAGCATGCATGTGATGAGTGCACACATTTCTTACCTCCACGGCAGTATGGCATGACCTCATGACCCCTGTGCCAGTGGCGTGCATCTGTGCCAGGTTGTAGAAGGCCAGGATGTGGCCGGCCTGAGAGGCCAGGTTGAAGTATTTTAGAGCCTGCTTGTAGTCTCGCTTTACCCCGATGCCATCTGGGGTACACAGAGAGATGAAGAGATGGATAAGAAGATGGCGAAGAGGAAGAGAAAGTGAGGGAGGAGAAAAGAAAGGCGAGGGTGAAAAAAGAAGTGGAACAGGGGCTTCCGCTGCCATCTAACTCATTCCGTTTCCACATGGCATTAATATCAGACCACAGCAATCTTATCACAGCACACTACATTTCAAATGGTCCTTCCCAATGCAAGCACTGAATCTAAATCCACATTCATTTTTTCAAATGCAAGATAGACTAGACTAGCTTCCAACACAGCAGATCAGATTATATTCACAATTGCATCTCAATTTGTTGACAACATTGGGAAACAGGTTGTATTCTGAAGCCAAAATGGGACCATATAGACTGCCCCAAACATCAGGAGAACAGGCAGCTAAAATGACAGATAGCAATTCACAGAACTCTGCATAACTGCTGTTGTTTTCCTTCAGTTTCAGAACAGAAGACTGGTGGGTGTTTCACAGAGCAACAATCTCCTTGGCAACCAGAGAAACCAACGCTTGATGCATCTATGAAATTCAGGCTAATAGACAGACAAACAACATGGACAAAATAGAGCGAACGTAAGGTGAGAGGGAGGAGTAAACAATGACAGACAGAGCATCAGTAAAAGAGCACACACACACAGGCACAAACTGAAAACAAACACACACTTACTGTAGTACATGGTTCCTAGTTGAAGCTGGCCGTCCACCCAACCCTGTTCAGCAGCCTTCTGGAAGTACTTGAGTGCCAACTCATAGTTCTGGAGGAACAAAGAAAAATCCCATTTAACACACGTCAACACCCACCGCGCGTGGAGAGACTTCCTGTTTCAGGCTCGGGAGCGCCCAACACGATTGGCTGCTTCATCCTGACATCGTCATTTTTCGGTGAAATTAAAGTTCTACCTCTCGCATGACGATTTCTCCCCCAAACTGTCGATATATGTGCACTTGCTAGCTCACAATGCTTCACCAATAAATGAGTTCTCTCACAATGACATGCATTGTTAGTATTGTAGCGATGAGAACACAGATAAGAGGCATTCCTCTAATGCGGTGGTTTAACTCCAACTCAAACATTTTATCACTAATCTACTGGCCAAATGTGTAGCGTATGTGACTTTGTAGGTCAAAGTTGATCAGATCTGAACTTTAGTACGCTGTGAAGGATGATGGCACATTCCACTCATACTAATCCTTCCTCACAGCTTATTCAAATCAACGTTTTGGAATGGAAGCAAAAAAAACAAACAAAAAAAACACTTTTGTCTCTTGGTAAAGCCTTGTCTATCCCTTATATTTCTGTCAATGCTGCACCATTTGATGTTTTTTTATGGACTGTGTGTACTGTGTATACAAAGATAAACTGGGAAGTGTTGTATGCAAATAAGAGTGAAATGTTGGCTCACCACAGGGACCCCTCTTCCATACAGGTAGGCCATTCCCAGACCACTCTGTCCCACTGGGTTCCCCTAGGAGAGAGAGAGAGAGAGAGAGAGAGAGAGAGAGAGAGAGAGAGAGAGAGAGAGAGAAGGAAACAGCAAAGGGAGATAAAGTTAAGACAGATAAGACCTCCAGCTGCCAGCTGCCTTATGGCGAGAGGAAGGCCTGAAGCGGGGCTAGAGCAGCCACTCACCATGTCGGAGGCTTTTTTGAAGTACTGCAGCGCCGTGTCGTTGTTCTGGGGCACAGACTCACTACCCTCAGAGTACATCTGAAGACAGACACAGGCAGACCATTAGGACATGCTGCTGATACTAGACTGCTCTTAAAGGCATAGAGCACACAGACATTGGGAAATGGAGACACCTCACGCTGCAGCGTGACCAAGATGAGGTGGGACACAGGAGGGGTTGAACACAAGGAAACAATTAGCATGGAAAAAATATGCAACACTATGACAGATGGGGACAGGTTTAAACATTCCATTCAGTGCGGTCCCTTGTATTGAACACTGTATGATGCAGGCAGAGAGGCGGTATTCCCCTACCTTTCCTAAAAAGGCCATGGCATGGGTGTTCCCCGCGTTGGCAGCTTGGTTGAAGTAGTCATAGGCACGCTGAAGAGAGAGAGGTGGGAGACAGACTAGTTAATTATGCGTCATACGGGAAAAGTGACTTGAGATCCTGCAAGCGCCTGATAGTTACTATGGTAACAGTAGAAGTCCTCAAGTTCAACAGATAAACAGTTTACACAAGGAGGTGAGCCCTAAATATTATAGATGGTAGCGATGAAAACAGTGGCACTGAGAAACAAAGTTCAAAGCTCACCTGGTGATTCTGTTCGACTCCTCGGCCACCGTGAAGATGCAGCTGACCCAGTCCAACCTGGAAACGACAAACCGACAAATTAACAACTTTTGAAATATTCAAAAGGTCTTTGCACTCTGGCTGATCAAACTAAATATGTTCGTCTTAAGACCCAATACCATACCAACATCTCAATCTCACACAGACACGGTGCAAACTAAGAGTGGTTGTTCTGCCCACACTATCTGTTACACATTGCAGAATATTTGTTCAGATATGCATGGTATGCTTAGTATCACACATATTATCCTTTATGGATAGAATGCGTGTCCAGAGTAGACCCATAGTTCAGCTGTGCACACCTGTGCCTGGACGTCTCCCTTCTCCGCCAGGAACTGGTAGTACTGAATGAGGTCCTCCTCCAGCATGCCGCTGGTGGAACCCGGGTTCTCCGCCTCGTCCAGCAGCCGGATCCTCTGCACGGCACTGCCTCCGGTCAGGGAGACGTCATTGGCCACTGAGGAAGAACAAAACAAAACAACAAAACCCATCAGGATCCACAACAGCAGAGACGGGACAACATGCTGTGTGTTCGTTGTGGTTCATTAGACTGGTTGTAATCTAGCCCCATCTCTATTAAAAAAAACACAAACAAACAAACAAACCAATGCTCGCTTCCTCATTGGCTCACCACAGACAGCCTGAATTGAGGAACAGTGGATAACAGGAAGGCTTACCGTGATTGGCCACGAGTCTGTAGTGGGTGAGCGCTGATTCGCAGCTCTGAGGCACACCGACTCCACCCCAGTATCTGTAGCCCTGTGGAGGAAGATGAAGATGAATCACATGACCATTCACTGAGCAGCTGAAGACATACCTCACATGAGACTGACGCCTGTATTAGACATGTTAAAGCATACCTCACATGAGACTGACGCCTGTATTAGACATGTTAAAGCATACCTCACATGACACTGATGACTGTATTAGACATGTTAACGCATACCTCACATGACACTGATGCTTGTACACTGTATTACACATGTTAACGCAGCATACCTCACATGACACTGATGCCTGTATTAGACATGTAAATGCATACCTCACATGAGACTGACGCCTGTATTAGACATGTTAAAGCATACCTCACATGACACTGATGACTGTATTAGACATGTTAAAGCATACCTCACATGACACTGATGACTGTATTAGACATGTTAACGCATACCTCACATGACACTGATGCCTGTATTAGACATGTAAATGCATACCTCACATGACACTGATGCCTGTACACTGTATTAGACATGTAAATGCTTAGTTCTTTTTACTGGCTGCTAATATCTTAAAATGAGCTTGCAGAGCATATATGAACACATACCAGCCTATATATTCTATACATATTCCATATATTAGCTGGAACCCTGGTAGGCATTTGATTTAAATGAGGCATATGGCAGTCCATAATCAGGGTGCACATATGTCAGATGAGTCCCAGGTCTGATTGAATAGAGACCGTGAGAAAGCCATTTAATACATACCAGAATCATATGGGCAACCAGGTTACCCCCCAAGGCACCAAAGGTGTAGTAAACCAAAGCCTGTTAAAAGAACATGAGAAAACAGTTAAGGAGGAGGCCTAACACGCCATTTAAAGAAGAAAAAGAAGAAAAAAGTACACTGCTATCAGTATAGCACTTAGTGTAGGTCTCAGCATACCATTCCCATCAACACTTTACATAAGTCATTACATTACATTACATCAAATCAAATGACATCATGACAAACAGCACTCAGAGGTGTGTTATTGACATTACATAGAACATATAAACTGAAATCGATCAGCCACCATTGGGCTATATGAGGTGGTGCAGTGAACATTCTCTATGTGTTAAAACGGATGTTAGTTGAGGCGTATTTAAAATGTCCAGTGTTACTATTTTGGGCTCTGTAATAGAAAGTGCATTCACTTTATCCACCACAATGAGCTCATGCTGAAACAAGTCCAGTGTCCAGACACAGGCTGTTTGCTTTGAGTACAGAGAGGACGATTACCTTCGCTTGACTGGAGTTCACTCCCAGACCTGCCGCGTACAGGAAGCCGAGAGCCTGATGGGACATTACAAATGGAAGTCAGATACTAAAAAATAGCAACAAGGCCTACATTTCAGATACGGGACAAGATGCGTGCTTATAAAAATTCCATTGCACTGAAGACACCTTCAACCACAGCAATATGCATACATTTCAGAGAATCATATTGGTTGTGGACGTAAAGGTTTCTAAGGAGCCTAAGCCTAACCTAAGTATGAAAAGGCTTCTACAAGGTTCCACAAATAACCCTTTACCAAAGAGCTCTACACGGTACCTTTCAGGGTTCCTCTTGGATAACATGTATTGATTAATAATGTATTGATAAACAATGAAGTATTGACTAAGCCTATTTTTGTATTGTGCACCCTACCGAGGGCAAAGCCCCACACACACAACCCAACCTCTAGTCTGTCGACACGTCCTACCAGGTAAGCTGAAGTTCAGTCTCACATAGGGTGGATGAAAAGAAGGGACATACCATTTGGGCTTTGGGAGATCCATCAAGTGCCAGCTTCTCAAACAGACCCTTGGCCTGAGAGACGTTCTGGGTCATGTAGTCCCCAAACAGCATGGCGTAAGCCACCTTCTCTGTGGCTTTGGTGTGGCCTCTCCTGGAGATCTCCAGCAGCCTCTCATACGCCCTGGAGACCAGACCAGACCAGACCAGACCAGACATAGTGAGGGAAAAACAGGAGGAAGGGGAGACAGGACAACCAACAGGTGATATTTAAAATCCCATGACAACCAACAGGTGATATTTAAAATCCCATGACAACCAACAGGTGGTATTTAAAATCCCATGACAACCAACAGGTGATATTTAAAATCCAATGACAACCAACAGGTGATATTTAAAATCCCATGACAACCAACAGGTGATATTTAAAATCCCATGACAACCAACAGGTGATATTTAAAATCCCATGACAACTAACAGGTGATAATTAAAATCCCATGACAACTAACAGGTGATATTTAAAATCCCATGACAACCAACAGGTGATATTTAAAATCCAATGACAACCAACAGGTGATATTTAAAATCCCATGACAACTAACAGGTGATATTTAAAATCCCATGACAACCAACAGGTGATATTCAAAATCGTATGACAACCAGTGCTTGGGTCCTCCCCCTCACCAGCAAGACAACTAAAATCCTATGACCTGCCTACATTCTCATGTATCAATAAAACTATGCTAACACTGATATGTCACAGAAACGTTCCCTACAACACCCCATATTTCAATACTGATCTCAAATGTCAGTGGTGCTAAACCAGCGAATACCCAATCAATTAAATACGCCTGCATCTGGAGCGGTTCAGCTAAAGAACAGCACAGTTAAAGAACAGCACTGCCAAACCTGCAGCATGTCACATTAGCACCTGCCTTTTAGATACATTACATTGTCCTTAGAGAACCTGTGAAGTCTTTAGGGCAAACACTGCACAGATCCTGTTAAAACTGCCGTCTGAGCCTGGCCATAGTATCCTTCTGCCACAGCACAGGGGCCAGCAGAGCCAGCAGAGCCAGCAGAGCCAGCATGCAGTGACACTGAGCCTGCCGTGGGTAAGACCTCTGAGCTCCCTGTACAACATCGCTAAAGGGATCACGGGCAAAAAATAGGGATTAAGGCAGGCTGGACACGGGGGAAGAGAGAGAAGGAAGCTCTTACTCTTTCTTCTGGCTCTTTCGGTTAGTGCTGTTGATCATCCGGATGGCAGACTGGTAGTGTTCCTCGGCCTCCTCAGCTTCCCGCCTCTGATCGGCCTGCTCCTCCGCTACAGGGGGTCAGGGGTCAAAGGTCAGAACACAGTTCATGGGCGAGGTCAGCTCCATCAGTGTTACTCACTACCAGTGACAGACTGAGAGAGAGCATTAGTGAATGGATGGCAGCGGTTGAGCTCAAAACAAGTGAGGGTGTCGGTGGCTTGTTAAGTACATAATATTGTTCCCAGGTCCTTGAGTGAGCTGTGAAGTTGCTACCTGATCACACCTGGAGACGATTAGGTTTGTGAAACCACAAGAGGTTTCACAACACCAGTCACCAACACCGAGCTCTAGCCAATCAGCTCTAAGCAAATTCTAGGGCTTTTATTATATTAACCAGCTCTGTTGGATTTATTAAAACCAACATATGTACCGTGAGGAGAGAAAGTTGACAAAATTGTGTAGCAATAGCACAATATATGATCAACGATAACAACGGGCACAAAACAATGATGAGGCCATACTGACATCAACATCGTCTGATGATATGAAATCTTGTTTAAGAAAATAGAAAGATTGCAACAACACCAACACTGCAATTTGTACCCAAATTACCCATAGGGTCCATTTCTAGTGGCTGGTACTGGTAAATTGAGTCACTATTTGGAATTTTTTAAAGGTTCAACACAGCGTTGCCACGGTCACAAAGTCATGCTTGCCACACTAAAGTGCATTACCACTCAGGACATTCGTTTATTTAACAGCTTGCTCTCACTCACAAACAAGACCATCTACACACACACACACACACACACACACACACACACACACACACACACACACACACACACACACACACACACACACACACACACACACACACACACACACACACACACACACACAGTGCACTCACTTTCACAGAAGCCCCATTTCTTTTCCCGGTCGTAGTCGTAGGTGGTGGCACACCACAGCCTGCCGTCCCGGCGGCCCTCTGTAGTGCAGTCGGTGTACACCTTACCCATAAAGAGGAACGGGAACAGACAGGGCTCCCCTGAGGCTGTGCCCCCATTCACCACAGGAACTGCAGCAAAGGAGAGAAACACGGCAGAGATGAGGCCCAAGTGCTCGCAAGTGACACCAAACGAAACCTAACTAAACACTCATATAGCGTAGCGGATATCAGAGAAAGGCACTCTGAACCAATCCAAGCACAACGTTGACAGAAAAAGAAAGGGACTGTGACACGTATGACCTGACACTCAGGGAGAAATGACACCTAACCCGATCTTACGCCGTATGACAGTACATTGTGTGTATTTCGCTGAGCTTTGCCAATAGGTACAGTAAATTGGTGAAAAATGAGGCATAAACTAAAAATGGGGTACTAAGGAGTGTAAAAGGACACTGAGAGATGCTTATGAAAATGATAATCACAATCATCGACACACAGTGAAAACTGATTATCCTCTATGAACCTGTATCAGTGTAATTTCTCCATTCACAAAGATACCACAGAATGACCAGCACTCCCTCCCCACTTTCATAAGGTCATGAGATCAAAACTCCAAATGACATGACTCCAAATGACATGAAACACCTCGATCACCATCTGTTCTACTGACACCAGAGGAAATAATCCAACCATAACATCCAGCCAGGCAGGACTAAATACTACTCCCAGGTGTTCTTACTCTCTTTGGGCTTCTCTTTGATAGGGGGGGGCTGGTCAGGGAGGTCTTCCTTGTCTTCCCCCTCTATTTCCATCTCCGGCACTCTCCCTCCATGATCCTGCTCCTCCGTGGGGGGGGACTCCTGTTGGTAAACCGACTGCCCAGCTACCACACGGGCCCCTACTGGGACCTGTTCCTCCTCCTCTATGTTCTGCTGTAGTCAGGGAGGAAACCAAGCATTTGATATCAAGACGACAATCAAGTACAGGTGAAAGTGTCAGGTCACAAGCAATACACATAGTAAATAACATCGTTAAATATTTAGGTGTGTTATTGAGCTCTCAAACTAGGGTTGCTTACTTTGACGTCTGCCACTTCGTTCTCTTCCGCTTGCAAATCTGCAAAGACACAGAACAGTCACGGGAAGAAGCGATGTTCAACATCAACCGAGTTCATTCAGTGTTTGCAATGTTGCGAGTCTACCAGGTTTAAGGTTTAAAGTCTAAAGTTAGCGTCCCGGGCGAGTACGGTGCTTTTTTGGCACTGTTGAGATTACTTGGATAACTGAAATAACGAGGAGACTTATTTACAGCCCACTTACAACACAAACAAATCGCCGAGTTTGTATTCAAGCATTATGAGAGCCTACAGGACATCTGGATAACTATTGTCTAGGTACACAGAAAGCTGATCTGCACAGTCTTATTGATAATCGCTTTGACTTACCAGCTGTTGTTCCCAGAGACATAAATAGAACAACAATTAGAAGTTGACAGATCCTCATCGCCTTCATTGCGGAACATCCACTCAGCCCTTAATCAACGAGGACAACTATAGCTAGCTAAACAGATTAGCTGTTTGGCTCAATCAGCTGATCATTCACTTTTATATCCTATTCCATTGGAGTAGTTAGCTATCGCTAGCTAGCTACGACAGTTATTCCGCATGAGGTAGTAGCTATACCTGACGTTCCAGTGACCACATACAACCTGCATCACAAGTGTCTCTACACGCATACAGGTAATGTCAGTTGGCTATGTCAAAGACATCGTCGTTGGTAAAATGTTGAGCATGAGACCACTGAACTAATCCACACGGTAGCTGGCTAGTAAGAGCCAACAACGCTCCTCACGACTCAAGACAGTGAGCAAGCTAGCGAGCTAGCTAGTTAGCATTTATCGTTTTACAAACAAAAGCTCCCTCTATATAGTAGTCGTGGCTCAATGTGTGGGTTTGAACAGATACAACCAAAAGATACCTCGGCGCGGCACTGTCTGTGAAACTTAAATAAACAACACATACAGAAACGAAAGCTCTTGCTCTAGTTCCAAATAGATGACCAGCCACTAACCCTTTCACACACCATTTCCTAATCCTCCGAAAGACCAATCGCGATGCGCGATGACAGACAGCAGCCAATCGTATGCGGTTAAAGGCTTCTTGTCCAATGGCGTATGCACACACAATTGACTTATGATACATACCTGCGAACGCGTTACATTGTACACGACAGCTCCTTTGAAGTTAAGGAAACGCCTTCCAAAACATTATCTGTTACCCCTAAAAAACAACATTTACATAAACGTTCTGGACAGCGAGAATTACAGACGGACAAACTTTGATAGTCACATGTACATGTATGCCCCATTTTTTACACCAGTTAGGTTAGTACTGAAAACGAACACGACAAAAAACTCTTCAAACAAGAAACACAGTATTGTACACAAGGCAATCATATTCTCGAACGATTTTCCAACATGGAAAAGTAAAACAAATATGCCTACTAATATTAATCAGTGAAACAGAATAGCGCAGGAGGAAAACCCATTTCAATATACTGTCCTACTTCTTCTCTCTTTTCTTTCAGATATACTATAAGATTCCACTTTTCCACCTGTAAACCAGCTGTCGGAATAGCAAAGATTATGATAGGTTGCATGGAATTGTCTACCTGCCACATGAACATGATACTGTGGCTTGCAAAGGTATGAAACCCCCCTGAAAGTCATCACCATTTTCTGTTTTACGAAAGATACGTACACATATTTTCAGTTTTGACATTGTTTGTACACTTATGCTATAATATATTTCTAAAGGCTAAGTAAGTTCTTTATCTACTTAAAATTAAATATTCTGCTTGCATAAGTATTCAACCCAGATATATTAATCCTGGGTAGAGAACCCATTTGCTGCAGCCTTAAATTCCCCAGTTCCTGCAGGCAAGAGATATGCCCACTGCATGAGGTTGCCACCAATATAACGATTGGGATGGTGTTTCCTGAGGCATTGGCACTGTTAGATTTACACCACGTTTGGCGCTTTGGGATAGGCCAAAAATACCTATTTTGGTCTCCTATGACCATAAAAACCTTCCCCCATATCTTAAACAACCTCAAAACATGCTTTATTGTGGATCTTCTAACTAAAGCAATATGTTTTAGTTTTTTTTGCCACCTATTTTTATGGATTTCTCTTAAGATTGTCGACTCCTACACCCCAATTCCAGCCACAGACATTTTGATTTTTTCGGGGTGATGTGTGCTCAGTGCTGGCTTCAGTTCCCACTTAATATATTCCTTGCGCGGTTGGATTGGGGAACAGGCTTTTCTACATCTGGGTGGTGTGATGCAATTTCCACTCAGTGGAGACTTTTCCTCACTTCAACATTTGAATCACCTTGTTTAGTCTTCATTCCCTCCCTCCCATTTCACAACCTGGCTGACGATCCTTAGACAGAGTGACTTTTACATTCAGAAGCGCTCTACTGATAGGTAGTACCAAATGATGATCAGTAATGGTCAAATGAGTCACATCTGTATCATTGGCAATTCATTTGTCATCTGCCTTAAAGGTACAGTGTGTAGTTTTTAGTGGCATTTAGTAGTGAGGTTGCTGAATTGCAACCAGCTGAATGCCCTTTCCTTTACAAGCGTGACCCTCAAAACCAATGTTAGAAACATGGCGGACTCCGTGGTAGAGGACCTGCTCCCTGTGTAGATATAAAGGGTTAATTCTAACACAATTCATAGTTACAGGTAATATAATACACCAATGAAAACCTAACAATAAATACTACATCCCATTTCTACCAACAGATACCACTAAAAAACTACACTGTACCTTTAATCTGGAACTCAAACATGAACAGACAAATCACTTGTTCAGCCTTTCAAAATATACTAGAGTATACATTTTAACAATTGAATTACTGATTGGAGAAATGATCTTTTGTAGTTGTGAAAATGGTGATGATTTTCAGGGGGGTTGAATACTTTTCAAAGTCACTGTATTTCAATCAGATAGGTAGTTCCTGTTCGCAAGTACAATACACACATCGAACAGATTGATTACTTTATTGAGGAGCAGTACTGGAGATGATTGCCTTAGATGTGGACGTTTGCCGTCTGAATTTAAGGGTTATTAACAATTTCAAGTGTTAGGGAACCTCTAGTAATTAGTCAAAACATTTAATCATACAACATTCATCAAAATAATTTATACATTACATTTATTTCATCAACACATTACTCGCTTATTAAATCTTTTTTTTTTTTACAGGGTCATAGTTTCCATATTCTGCACCTTGGTGACCAATTGCATCTCAATGTGACAAGAATCAACACAGATGTCTTTGTAAACAATCTGCATTTGTTCTGAAAAGTAGGCTCATTCTGTAAAAAGAACTGAACGGTCACATGAAAGACCCCTGAATTCCACTTCGATGTAAACACACAAAAACTTAAAATGACATTCAAAATACTCCGAATGGGTAAAACACACTGCAAGAGGTCACATGTAGACAGATCAACGTCAAAAAATGGTGTACTTTTTTTAAATGCGTGAAATCGCTGACCCTTAAAAGCTTTTTTTTTGTATTAGAGGCAAACCTCGCCTCCATCTTAGGCAAGAAAAGGTTAACTCGTTACAGGGTAATCCTACACATAGACAAGCTGGTGCTGGAAAAATGGCCGTCACAACAGACGGCTATGGCTACCACCATAATCATCCTTAAGAGTGAGCGTAGTCCCTGTTCTCTGTATGCTGCTCGGAGAGTATAACTCAGAATGTGTGTGTTCTTCTGTCTATGGGTAAAGAGTGTGTGCGTGTGCGCTAGTTGGATCAGTAGAGTCGTGCTCCGAAACCAAACGTCTGCTTAATGCCCTCAAAGTAGTATCTCTGCCAGCCCTCTTTGGTCCGCTCCTCCTCGTTGGTGGGGACGCCCCTGGCCTCCAGGTGCAGGTCGGTCTCGTCCCCTTTGTCCTTCAGGGTCAAGGTCACAGTGGCATAGTGCTCTGGGAATGAATGAGAGGCACAGCCATAAACATGACCATTTATGGATGACTAAGGCCTGGAATTCTCAAATCATCCACATTTAAATATAATCAAGCACACAGGGCAGCAGGGTCCTACATGCCTTGTACTTGGTGCCAGATACAGAGCTATGGTAGTGTGTGTTTCAGTAATGCAACATTCTTCCACAGTGTTTTTTTTTTTAAATATACAGGGAGATTATAGATACAACCATGGATTGTAGAGAGCAGGGAAATAACATGAGCACAGTCAACTCACTACTTTATCTGTATGATCAGAAAAGAAGGCTGACCAGAGCAGAGCTGTAACCTACCACAAGGCCATGTCTTAAATCTCCATTTCATGACGATCTTTTCATCCGGTACCTGGGGGGGGGGGGGGGGGAGAACAACAATGTCTAGAAATTACTATAATCAAAATAAAAGGAGTACAAGTTTTACTGACAGGAATGGGACAAACAGGAACTGTCATTCCAAACGAGGCCAAATCTGGAGCAGCTGGTGCTTATGAATGTGGGAACCGGTTTGGCTAGAACGGCTAGAACCAGCAGCACATGTTCCTGGCCCCCCTTGAGAATCCATCTCCTTTCCTTACCAGATCCAGAAACTCTCCAGACACATTTCCATCTAGGAGCCGGAACTTTCCCCCTCTCTGGTTTTCCACGACTGCATCAGCATCATGTGTGAAGGCCCGGACCATCTGTGACAGCAAAAAAATGGCCATCTTTAACCTTCCTGAAGACACCAGGGCTGGATATTGCCACCTACCCCAACATATCATGATGCATACATCACAGTACATCTCAGAAGTATCCCAGTCATGGTCATCCTCACCTCATGATTGACAAAGACTCTGAAGAGTTCCTCTGGTGCTGTGAGGAAAGTATCTTTCAGGCTGAACTTGCAAGTAGGAATCTTCACCCCAGCGGCACTTTTTGAAGAAGCTGAAGTAGAGGAGCCAGCCTGAAGAACGGAAAGGTACAGATGATCAAATGATTTGACAGTGCGGAGAGGCCAAATACCACTTCCCTAAATCCTGAAGGAAGTTGTTTAATCCACTACATCAATACCTTGAAAATGAAAGATTGGCAGTTCTAAACACAGGTTCTAAAAGTTTAACAGCAGCCATGGCAAGACCTGATTCACCAGAGGGATGAAGTCTCTCTGAGCTTAATATAGTAGCTGTAATGACTCTTAGCCAAGACCACAAAAGGAAACTGTTACACCCAGTTGAAACCCACTGAATGTTCACCACTAGCCTAAGCGTCAGCTGCAGTATGAGCCCCCACTGACCTGGGTCTTGTCCATCTTGGCTTTGGGGGGTGCTGGCTGCTCTTGCTTAGCGCTGGGCACGCCATTTACCGTAGGAAGAATCATGCCTTGCGAGAACTCTAAAAAATTTAGGGATACTTGTTAAAGTCACGACAAAATCCTAATGGTAATTAAGAACCATGATCAACAGGCATAGCTTTACACACTGGAACCTTGTTGAATTTAGTCTATGCACAAGTATTTGAAGGGATAAAATGCTTCCCCCTGCTTCTGTAACTGTTTGACTGACTGAAGCACTTTAGTGTTAAAGACAAAGCCTTCACCCGTTTTCAGAAGGCTGATGTAGCTGCCCAGTGCGAGCCGGACCGCTCTCGCTCCCTCTTTCTTCATGAGGTCAGCCAGTGGTGTTTGGGGCTCATCTTTACACAGGCCAATACTGATCTATGATATGAAGATGGACATGTAAGAAGAACAGACGCATGAATGAAAGACACTAATCGCATTTGGACAAAACTGCATAAGGTGCACAATGCATCATATAACCTACTAAAATTGTTTATATAGGTCATAAATGTGAAGTTTCTGAAAATATTTTGTGAAACATACCCTTATATATTATGTAACTGGATTATTTGACCTGTATTTACACAGATGTAACAATAGATGACAGCGTGGAAAAATCAGCCTGATCTGTTCCTTGATATTGATCATGCTTTCACACAAAATGCTGCTTCCATTTCAACCGTAACTTACATCCAGGTCATCCATGTCATTCTCATCAGACAGGTTTGGAACTTCAATGCTCCCCTTGTACTTGATTCCACTTTTGGTTGTTCCTGTGAGAGAAAACAACACAAATTAGGAATTGAAGAGTGAACACCTATCAGATCACCTGTCTCTACAATCACATGATCATCAGGACAAGTGAAGGCTCCAAAGGCGCCTGTCTGTGAAAGTTTATTGTTCTAAAGGTCACAACAGGGTGAATTGACCAACTTGTTTCTTTTTGTTCTTCTATTGTCTGTTATGCAAGATGCTCTGATCTGTCTGTGAGGTGCAGACAAACCGAACTACGACACCAAACCGAACTCCTCCATTCTATTCCAAAGATTCTATAGCAATGTTGCCAGTTTAAAAAAAACAAAACAGCCGAAATGACAATTGTCATAAAATACAGCATCACCACCTGACAAAGGTATCTTGATTGAATTCAGTGTTCAAATTCAGACAGGGTGTATTTTACAAAGTGTCCTAAACCCTCGGAGGGGAGTGTGATGCAACATGAAACGGTCAACATTAGAATGGACAACAAATGAAATGGATGAGGATGCACAATTGCTACTCTTGACTGGAACTGAAAAGACAACAAAAATATCGACAGGACATGGGATAGGCAATTCCAAATGGAGGAGTCAAGGATGCAAAGGATACTGACCATTCTGCTCAACCAGAATGTCCATCCATTCTTGGTAATCTAATCTTTATCACAATCCCTGCTATTACATATGAAGAGAGACGTGTTTTGTGCTCTAATACTGTTTTCTTGTCTTATGTTTTTTACTGCAGCATAGGAGTGATGCAAGCTTTAGGATTCCGAATAACATCATCAAGACTCATGCCAATCATACGTATGCCATCATACATGTTAGGAGCCCTAATGTTAAATGGACATCTGGGCAGTGCAAAATCACAGAGGTAACATTTGGACACTGAGCATGTTGTGACAGATAGTTGGAAATGCATGTACACACCACCAGTGTCTTTACATGTGCATCCCTGGTCTGAAACTCACCAGTCCACGTGGCTTTGACGTGCCACTCATAGAAGTGAATGAGCTTGCCCTTGCGGTTGTTGATCGAGGCCTCCCCCTCCAGAGAGTCGACGGCCGTGACCTCACAGGTCCCCTGGTCCCCCTCCACACGCACCCCCATCAGCAGTCCCTTCAGCTTGTTGGTGGACCAGTCGGTCACGTCACGCTCTGTCCTACGATGGCAGGACCCCATAGTTAGTCACCAAGGATACAATGACAGGGAGAATGGGACTCACTGAAGAGAGGGTGAGAGGGTCACTGACTTCCCATCTACATTCATTTAGGATTCTACTTCAGACTGCTTGATTTAGTATTAGGGAAAAATAGCAAATTACTTGATAAGCCAGAAGGACAATATTCTTCTCACAAAATATTGAGGGTTCCAATCTGATGCTAACAGTGGACTTCTATGACATGAGGATAAGCATGTGCTGAATGTAACCAGTTCACATGTGGGTCATATATCTAGATCACACTGTCGCTGCATTCTGGACATCCTAATATAAAACACAACTTCACCCCCAAAGGAACAGAAGCCGCACGGTCTAAAACGTAAAAGTAATTGTTTTTTACTCCAACCTCGTGTTTCTTGAAATCAATAAAAAAAGTTTGTTTCACAAAGTAGTAGTTTCAGCGCTGTTGGCAGAACGGAAGTATTACTCTCCCTCTGCATTGACCACATCAGAGCTGTGATATTGTGTGAGAAGTGAGCGTGGCAGCTGTTCTTTGGTGTATATATACACCCCCCATCTGCCTGAACCAGGCGGTCTAAAAATAGTGATTACTTAGCTACGTTAGCAACCCCCTTAAGAGCCCACTATTTCCCAGATGCTTCAGTTCTGGTGCCCGGCTACAGCTGCGTAAAAGTTGGTTTCTAGGGGGGGGAATGTATTCACGAGGGTAACTCGCCATTGTAGTTAAGAGAACTGTACCACTACGATTTCTCAAGAATGTTGTATAATATACCAACAATAGTCACATTAATGTTACTTAATTTGACTTTTATTTGGTTCAAGTCAAAGTTAGACTTCAGCCATGTGTTCGCGCTTACTCCACCTAATCTGTTACTCAGAACACCAACACGGACAGGACAGATATGCGAGCCATTGAGCTGCGGCAGCTTCTGTCACATCTTACCAGTGCCAATTGTTGACGTTGGTAGCATCAGCTCTCTCTTCCACGATCCAGCGTGGGTCGCCTTCTCCCCATTTGGCCATTTTGTCGCAGAATAGTTGTTTAGTTCACGTTATCAAGCCAGGTAGCTACTACTACTGGTACTATCTCATCTGACAGCTAGACAGCTCGCTAAATGCTGCTATTACCTAACTAGAAAGTTCTAGAAAAATCTCGACTGCCCACCGCTAAGTAACGTTAGCAAGCTAACCCTGCAAAGCAACTAGCAGGCTGGTCTGTCGGTCACGTAATCACGTATGAAAACGTACTTTTTTGTTTAATAGTTTAGTGTAAAGTGTTCTGTAATCGCTTGAAAAGCTATGGACTGTTTTAATGTCGGCAGGGCGAAAAGAAAAGAGTAAATACAACGGCAACGCTGCTATCAGTCCACCGACAAGAAAGCACAAAGTAGATTCATCTTCTTCTTCCTTTGGAGAGAGATTTGAAAATAAAAAATGAATCGGCGCCACCTGCAGGTTTGGAGAGCAACGGGAACTGTCTATCAGTCTATGTATTTGTCCTTCTATTTCTTTTGCGCATACAAGTATGACTGTTTTACATATTATATATGTCTTACACATCATATTTAAGAGAAATATTATAGATATGATGGACCATGGACATAGACTGGTGATGTCAGAGTAAACATAATCTCTGGGCATTGTTCACTCAGCTGCAGAGCATCCAGAGGGCAGTGGGTAAATGATTTGGTGAAATCCATGGGGTCTGATAAAAGGTGTAGCATTTTAGAATAGCAGAGACAGAATTTATCAAATTGGATAGCTTCTGTTTATTGCATTTTATTTATTGTTCTTTTGCGGTGTATGCGTATGTTTTGTTCACAGTACTGATGCTGGTATAAACATACTATACATTTGCACCTTCGACGGAGAAACCACAGAACTTCCTCGGAATCAATCAAGTGATTCGGTTGTGCCATGATTTCATTGTTGCCATGGTGTAGCAGGAAGATTCTCTCTCTCTCTCTCTCTCTCCCTCTCTCTCCCTCTCTCTCTCTCTCATGGGCAGAATGCAGAAGCACTAATGTTCCCTCTCTACGTGTATCCTGGCCCTCCTGCACCAGAGTTGATGTTACTCATCTTTCTATGAGGCCTGGCTGACTGCTGTGCCAAGCCCTCAGGAAAACAGCAGGGCCTCCCAAAAACTGAAAGAGGGAGAAGGAGGGGGGCAGATAGTAGCACATATATGAGGCAAAGACTGACACTTCAAACAGTGAGCTCCCCCTAATTAGTTTTAGAATTATGGTTAGAGTGTGTGTGTGTGTGTGTGTGTGTGTGTGTGTGAGAGAGAGAGAGAGAGAGAGAGAAAGAAAGAAGATGTATGCGTGTCGCGTGTGTGTATGTGAGAAATTTTATCTTGGTCATTGTTCTTTTTATGTGTATATGTGCAATTAAATGCACATTTTGTCATGTACTCAGTTAGGTTGAACTGATAGAGAGTCCTTTGTGAGGCTGAGTTGACAGCGATGGAATACAAACACAGCTCCCTGCTACATGCTTCTGCATTATTAATGCTTGTGCAGGAAGCGAGTGACTTCTCCAGCTCTCTCAGGGTCGATCAGACTCACCCCACTGACTAAAGGAGAAGGCAGGGGTGGCAAATCAAACCGAAAGACTAACATCAAAGACAAAGAAAGAACATGTATTGCCTCTGCGTTAAAAATCAGATCACAGAATATGAATGCTTAGTTTATTCTTGCAATTAAAGGCTTATGACTGGATATGAAGACAGTTTGTAATCACACAACAAGATAATACGGGGTGTTTTGAGTACATTTTCGAGACAAGAAAATGTTCAGGTTGTGTATTTTCAAAAGCTTCCAGAAGGGGGTATCCTTTTGTCATGCTCATCGCCTACTTGGTTTTGTCTTTGTGCAGTTTGTCGTGTTTTTGTGTGTAACCCAGAGACTTGCCTGGATCCAGCAACCTTTAACTGTTGTAGCTCTGGCTCCGGCTCCCTTCAGTAAAAGCCCCTGAACCAAACTAATGCCTATAATCGTACTTTATGTTGCGATCATGTCATTAGAGCGATTTTTTTTGTTTTGTTATTGCTGTCGTTGTTTGGAGAGGTAGTAATATTATCGTTGTAAGAGTAGTGGTAGTAGTACCTGGTTGGTGGTAGGCTGCTCTCCGCTTTTAACGAGGCAATATCAGGGCACAAAGGCACTGCATCACAACACACACATGCGCAATTCGGCCTCAAGGGGGCGACAAACGCAAGCGGGAATTGTCGGATTTGCGGCGTCGTTGCATGCGTGTTCGGCCAAGTACTTGAATGAAAATGAGCAGAGCCCAAGTTATTCCGTCAGGGTAGTTCTTTATGCTAAAAGGGGGTTCTATACTCACTCCTTTATTATTTCTTAGTTGCTAACGTGTATTAAAATGTTTTTTGTAAAATTTTACAAATCAGACTAGAATCAATATTATTTGTAAGATCAATTTACATTCATTCAAGGATGTTTGTATTTATATCAATTTGGCCTGCTACAATTCTACATTAATTGCACCTCAAAGTGCTTCTTTTTTTTTACTTGACAGACAAAACAACAATGTGAATGACCATACACCTCTTCTTTTCAACTTTCAACTTTATTTACATGTACTGACCTGCTACAATAGTGTTGCATAGAGTATGACTGGAAATAGAGTTGCCTTACACAACAGACAGGGGCATAACAGGAAAAGAACTACAACACCATGTGAGAACAGGAGGGAAATAAAGGAGGGGGGGCATATTCTTTCTGTTCAAAAAATGTATATGCTTTCTTTATACATTAATATAAATTTTCAAAGAAAAACAATAAAAATACATACTTTTGGTCTCTTTGGACCAGAGCGGTCAGGCTTTTTTTTTTTGTCATTGTGCGAGGAGTTCATATTGCACTTGGGACATAAGTTAAACCTTTACAAGGTTCTCCAGCACGTACATCTAAACAGACAAGCCGAGACAGACAGACAGGGATGAATAAGAAGTGGCACAATCGAGAGACAGAGTGGATGCAGATGTTCAGTGCATGTGTGTGTGTGTGTGTGTGTTAAAGCTTCTTCCAGGCCTCGTTCAGACATCCAAGACCAAAGTGGACTGGAACAGATCCGGTCTGAAGTCAGCCACCGCTGTTTTCACTGAAGGCAGATGAGGCAATCTTTTATTTGCATCTTTGTAAAAGAATCCCTCACGATGAATGTGACTTCTAGCTTCTTTTTGCAGACATTTCTTTATTATTACTTTTCAGGGAAACATGAACAGTTGGGGTGGGGACAATAAGCTTATATTCCACATGATTCAATGCGGAGTGGCGTTACATGAAGTAAGAAATAATATCACAGCCCTCTAGACTGCTGCGGTAGTTCAAAGGGAAATGCTACTACAATGTAAAATGGGACAAACAACGGTCAATGTTTAGAAGTCTCACTTTGTGAAGTTACCTTAAATTTAGAAAATTGTGCCATTTACATAGAAATGATCCTAATAAAGGGGATCCTAATAAAGGGGACCACAGCCAGGGCACCCTGCTGTAGGGTTGAGGTGCAACCCTACGCTGCCATACCCATATACTTGTGAAGGGCTTGATTCTTGGAGTCACATGTATTGTGAAATTAAGAACATTTGGGTACCCTTGGACTGGCGTGTGTTCCAAGGTGAAGAAAGGCTGGCCAAGACCGTCTACAAAAGTCGGAGGGAGACATACTGAGAGAAGATGAGACATCCTTCAGTACACCTGACAATGGCCAGCACATTTTTGTGTAATCAAAGGAGCCGAAACAAACAAAAACAAGCACTCAGGGGTGACATTATCATGTAGAGCTGCCAAATAGACTGCCTGGTTGATTGAAATCTCTTTCGTTTGTACATGTGTATTTATATAAAAACAAAAAGATAAAAAAAAAAACACAACAAATTTCAATAGATATTTCTGTACTAACATTGACAGAATTTGCAATTTACAAAAAAAAATATTTCCATAATAAAAATCTCACAATTTGCAACAAAATATTTACAAACGCTCCTCTCATCCAGTGGGGGCCAAAGCCCTCCCCAGCTTTTTTCTTCTTTAAAGCAGACCATGTTCACACATTTAAATAAAATTCAATATATTATCTCATTAACTTAACCACACAGAGAAAATGAAAGAAATACAAATATATACAGAAACACACAAAAGAAATATTAGAAATAAAATAAAAAAAGCTTACTAAGCTGACAGAGCCCACGGCTTACTTGCTGCACAGCTCTCAGCCCACACAGGGAGAGAGATGTCCGTGGACAATGTCGGTGGAGGGATCCAGTGGCCATAATCAAAGAGGGCCTTCTCCACGGACACAGCTGTAAACATCCCCCACGGGCCAGAGGGGTGGGGTGGGGTGGGGGTTCTCTGAGCACCCCAAATTTGAGTCCAGAGAGGTGTGCCTTCATGTGTACATAGAAACCCCTCGGCTTGTCACAGACAAATAGCATGGGCGATGAGATTACAATTTTCAGGGATTTTTCAGTTTCTTTGCACTTGGAGGGTTGAGGAGCTCGGGGAGTTTTTCTAGTCAAGTGTTGCGAGGCAGGGAGCCCTGCGACTAAGGAATACATTGCTTTTCTGATGGGGGAGAAAAAAAAAAGAAAAAAAAAAAAAAAAAGTTGCTGGCGTTTTGTCATCCAACTCCACACAAAAACAAAAGGGTTCCTCCTTCCCCCTGCTTCCTGATTGGCTACTGAGAGAGGGGCCCCTTCTGGGGTGTGGCTTGATCACACACACACCAGCTGTTGTAAAATTCTCAGTGAAGCCTTTTCCTCAAGCCAGTCCACATGACTGAAGCTCTGGGCCACAGCACCCCCTCCCCCACCCGATTCCCCCGTCAGCCAGCCAGTCTGACAAACACCCCACCTGCAGCCCCAGCCCGCCACACACACACACACACACACACACACACACACACACACACACACACACACACACACACACACACACACACACACACACACACACACACACACACACACACACACACACACACACACACACACACACACACACACACACACACACACACACACACACACACGGGGCATCTCTCCTTGTGAAACAACTTCCTGTTGGCCAAGACCCTGATTGGCTGCTACTGGTTATTACGCAACTCCTTGTAGAGACAAATGGTTCAATGGGCAAGGAGGAAGCAACAAAAAAAGGGGGTAGTGTGTGTGTGTTTGGAGACAGCAGCCTGGTGGCGGGTATACTTGTGTCTGTCCTGCCCAAAGTGTAGGACTTCCGGACATCACTGACATTTTGAAGAGTTGCACAAAATCTTTGTGGTGAGGATTGCAAAAGGGAAGAAACAGATGGTTCAGAAGTGTGGATCAACTTCAGAGTCAAATGGCTTCTTTCTGGAGCTTTAAAACTACTGAATATTCATTTTAGAAAAAGAAAGTCTGAAAATAGCCAAAAGGTCTGACATTAGAATGTAAAATCCGGAACTGTGGGCCGGACGTTGGACCGGAGGCACACACACTGTTGCTCTCTAGCAGAAAGGGTCCATCACATGGGGTGCAGCGAGGGGAGCGGGGCACAGTGTGCAGTTCCACCAGTTCCAGTCTTCATATCCTCCGTTTCTAGGCACTAAAGTTCATTCAGCAGGATGCCGGGGTGTGTCTGTCCTCGCCACAATCATTAAAGCCAAAAATGTATAAATACAGATTTCATCTTCATACAATTTATAAAAAAAAAAAAGGAAGAGAGAGACAAAACATGTAGCTGTGCGTCTCCCCTCCTCACTTCAGCAGTATCTACAAGCCTGATCTCCGTCGGACACAAATGTCATCGTCCTCCTGCGGAAACACTGTCCCAATATACCTCAGACCTGAGGTGCTAAACACATGAGTGCCAGAGTGACAAGTTCAAACGAGGCCTGCCAAAGGAGAATGTTGGCAGAACCAAACAGCGCAGTAGATTTAGGTCACAATGGGGAAACCTCGCAGCCTCAGGTCAAGGAGAGCAGGACTGACAATCACCAGAATTTGGGTTGTTGTTGTTGTTGTTGTTGTTGTCGTCTGTTTTTGTTTTCAAGAAAGGAATATACCAGTAAGGAGAACACGAGGCGGCTAAAACGTTAACATTGACTTTGTATAGTAAAACATCGATAGTGAGCTCTTGGTTGTTGAGAGGTAGTGTGAGTGTTGTTGGATGTGCAAGTCATGATCAGACGGTAGAATTATTGATAGCAAATGTAATGCTCCACAAAATACTTAGGTGATGGGTTGGGGGCAAAGTTCAGTCCACAAAAATAAGTCTCATTTTTTTAAATGCTAAAAACCTTCCGTTTTGCACCCCTGGCTTTGCTCCTGGGAGACTTCAGGCGGTCCTGAATAGTCACATCATGCAGATAGGTCTCGTTAACACTAGTACTTGTACCAGTTTGTCACTGAGGGCCCTGCAGACAGATGCGGTGTCTGCGGGAGAGGATGGCTTTAGTTGGGGCCAGTCTGGAGACAGAACGGGTATGTGTGTGCATTCACCCAACAGCGAACGAACAAGTGTGTGTCAGGCAGGTCGACATCCATCTTTTTCATATAAATATATTTGGGATAGTTCTCTGTATAAAAATAGATTTACATTTACCATTTGATGTTTTAAAAAACAAAAACATAGCAGAAAAAGGTTCATGATTCTGTAGAGAGAAAGAGCAGTGGTGGGGGTGGGGGTTCTGTTCAGGAACGCACCAGAATCTCCATGATGTGGTCCAGGTCGTTGAGGTCGTTGAAGCAGAACTGGAGGGCTGAGGGGGTGCAGCCAGAAGAGGGGAATCCCTTGAGTCCGTCGTCGGCCCCGGCTGCGCCCGCTCTCTGTGCCGGGGCGAGGGCCAGGGCGGCGGCGACGTCCGACCCGTCGTACATGGACGTGTCGATGTCCTCGAAGATGTCGTCCAGCGGCAGGTCGGACAGGTAGCAGCTGGCGGAGCTCGTGATCTCGAACGAGCCGAACATCGAGTCCTGGAGAGGCGAGTGGGGGCCGGCCCCATCGCCCAGCTGCGCCCCAACATCTGGGCCACCGGAGGGCGGGGGCGGGGCGCCGGGGGGCTGCAGGTCCGAGGGCACGGGCGGCAGGTCGGGGGTGTGCCGCGGGGTGAGCGCGTGCACGGGGGACAGCGACGGGGCCGGCGGGATGCAGGCGAAGCCCTCCTGCCTCATCTCCTGCTGGAGGTGGCGGAGCGTGTTGGCCAGCAGCACGGAGCGGTGCAGGCTGGGCTCGGAGCGGCGCTGACAGCTCTGCAGCTTGTCCAGGCACAGGTCCAGAACCATCTGGCGCTGCTGAGGATAGGGCAAGCCCAGAGGTGCAGAGTCACCGGCGTCACACTCGCTCAGCTTGCGCTTCACGCCGCGGCCCAGCAGATACCTGCAGAGAACCAAGAATGGGGGGAGAGGGGGAGAAAAGAAACACAGTTAAGGTAAATAAAAAAAGTCAGAAAAAGAGGGGGTTTGAAGCCAAACACACTCAGCACAGATTCCTGTAGGAAAATATCTAAATCCAGAGCATGCGCAGAAAGCCAGCTGAATGCCAAGATGCACTGAAGCCACCAGAATTCCATCTACATATCCTGAAACCTGTAGACCAGTCGTTCTCAACCACTGGTGGTCCGCAAGTGCCCCATAGTGGTCCGCGACTGCCACAAGTAAATGATTGCGACATTTCTAACATACAACTCAGAACGAAGAGAACACAGTCAGTAGAAGCCTAATCTATTAAAGAGTAGCCTAATCTATTAAGAAGGTCATGGATCGGTGGCTTAAGACAGGGACAATGAAAAGAAAATTAAATGAGAATGCCTCTGACACAGACAAGGAGAAGGGTCACTCGCGCCGCGGAGCTGCATTCAAACAGCATTTGTTTTTCTCCCGCTGCGGAGACAGCAAGATGATAACTTTATTCTGTGTTGTGTGACGTTGGATAATGACGACTCATAATTATGAAAAGTTGACTACTAGGATGGCTATATTAATGCCAGACGGCTAGCCTACGGTTGTTAGTGAATTACTGCGGTCGCGTGGACGGTATGCGCATGGTTGTGTTTATTGGTGTTTAGTGATACATTGGCGTGTCTGAGTGTGTGATGGGAGTATGAGGCTGTGAGCGAACTATAGTTTGTAACTTAACCAGGTCACGCATGGAGCAGGCAGGGTTCCAGATGCTTTGCCTAGCGCATTGTCATATCTATAACTAGCCTACCGATTAAAAAAAAAGGAGTGCCCACCCGCGAAAATCATGTGCCGCTAACCAGGGCCGGATTAACAATGTTCTGTGCCCTGGGCAACAAGGCTCAAGGCTACACTGTTGCATGTAATTTTAAAGTCAAGATCATGTTTATTGTATCACAATCCAACATTTAATGTTGATCACTTCACTTCTATATATCCTTATTATTTTACCTGAACAAATGGACCTTACAACTGGCCTCCCTTAAAGACTGAACTCATGACTACACAAACAATTATGAGGCCTAATGACCTATTTTTACTTTTAAAACTTCTCACATTAGCACTCCCGCTTAACTGCTTCTCCATCTTGCTGCACTGCTTCTCCCCATAGAACGCTCTCCTCCAGCCACAGCGCTTCAAGTCACGTGACTCTCGCTCGCAGTGTCCGCGGCGTAGAGCTGGCAAGCCCCAAGTGGCATTTGTGCAGGCAGCTACTAGACTACACAAACACTGTTTTTGACGTGATTTAACATAATATTTTGATCGAACGAGTTGCAATAAAGTGCTCACATTAGGAAAGTAAGGACTGCGTTCATAACGTGATATAACATTTTAGTTGACGTTGTCCAGGGCCCCTGGGCAAGTGCCCAATTGTCCTAATGGTTAATCCGGCCTTGGCGCTAACAATTGTCTGGTGCCAGGTCTGGGTAGGAGGCCTGTTGTTCCGGGGATATACTATTTAGTAAGATAGTCCGCGAGTTTTTTTTTTATTGGCTAAGTGGTCCTTGGTCTGAAAAAGTTTGAGAAACACTGATGTAGACAATTCAACCGCACCATGCATGTTTGCCATAAACACCACACTACTCTTCACGTGCATCTTATATGTACATTTACAATCCTGGCCTTCTCACTTTGATCAAAGATGTAATGTTTAGATTATGCACACTTCCTCGAGTGTACATGCTCGACATGAAGCACACATGACCTTGGGACTATTGGGAGTCAGAAAACAAATATTGTGCTGCTCCAGTGACAGAAAACAACCACAGTGTGTGTGGACCACATAAACACATGCTCTGCGCTGGCAGAACCTGAAGAGTGAAGATCCAACAGGAGGCCAGGCCCACATAAACACACACACACACACACACACGTGCGTGCTCTGCGCTGGCAGAACCTGAAGAGTGAAGGTCCAACAGGAGGCCAGGCGGCCGGCGCTGGTGTTATGAAAGGGCTTCCAGTGCTGCCATGTGAGGGGCTGCGTGGACGGCCATGTCGGTCACTGCAGCATGCACCAGAGGGGGGTGGACATGTGCACCGCGTCACACACACGCACGCCAGTGCAGAGCACGCACACACACACCAGTGCAGAGCACGCACACACTCTCTCACTCCAGGGGATAAGCTGATGGGTCATGGGAACGCTCTGCTGGTCACCATGGTGATTCTCATCCATCTTTCTGCTGGATGTCAGCATTACAGACGGTCCCTAGAGAGGTGGTGTACGGCGCAGAGAGGCTGGCTGGAGGTGCTCAATCCCCCACCCCTCAACACACACACACACACACACACACACACACACACACACACACACACACACACACACACACACACGAGTAAGAGGCAGAAAGACGCCCAGTCTAGAGAGGAAAGAGCAATGGCAGGGGGGTTGCACTACTAAGGCAAAAGGAGATGGGTGCTTATGTGCTGCTCTTCCCACCGCAAGGAATACTTAGCATGGCTCATCCCGATCATCCCTCTTGAGGAGCTCGAGTCGAACATGCTCTGTTCCAGCGACACACACAGTTTCCAAACATGCACACAATAGAGACCTGAAGGATACCAAACTATGTGACACGGAGTTGCCAGAATACTGTGCTGAACACGCCGAGTGAAAAACAACTGTTTGGAAGAGGCAGAGAGCACTGCTGAACAGAACAGGTCCACCATATGCGGTGTCGTCACACCTCTCCCTCTCTCACTCCTTCCTTCTCTTCTTCACTCGCCTTCCTTCTCTTCTTCACTCGCCTTCCTTCTCTTCCTCACTCAGCCTCTTACCGCCTGCTCTGTAGATGGCTGCCACCTCCTCACTCCACTCGTGCTCCTGCTCCTACTCTTCTCCCCCTCTGTCCCCCATACAGTTCTTTCTTCCATCCCTCTAACTCCTATTTTCCTTCCTCCTCTGTCCTCTCCACCCCCTCCTTCCTCCTTCCTCCTCCTCCTCTCTGTTCTGCAGGCGCCTGTGTGTCCACACTTCATCCATCACGCTGCTCCATGCGAGCAGACATCCCCCGCAGGTCCGAGCACATGCCGCAGACTGCTCTGCTCCGCTCCGCGCTCCCCTCCTCTCCTCTCCTCTCCACTGCAGAGCCGGCAGCACCAGCTGCACCGTTACGGCAGGGCTGGCACCAGCGGAGGCAGGATCAGCAGCACATCACACCACCACCCCACAGGAACACGACACAGCGATCTACTGTCTGTTCTGGGGCCGGTGGGAAAGGACTCGTCGTGTGCCCGACTGCATCTTAAACCAAACGATAATAAGAGAATTGCAATAGACTTTAGTGGGGGTAGCCCCCTTTGTAGCACAGCACAGAGAGCTCACAGGACACAAGTCACAGGCAGCTCGTTACCTGCCTGGCCGTGTTTTCTTTTTACGAATCAGGAAACCATGTGAACTGGAAGAAGACGGGAGCAGCAGTAGAGCTTACTTGACTGCAGCAGCTCAGAGCCGTCCATAGGGATGTTTCTCTGCACTGTTCTCTGGAGACAGTGAGGCAGAAGACACTCATCACGTGAATCTGATCTACATCCTGAGACCAGGGCCAATGAAAGGAAGCTTTAGACTTCACACATCCTGAAACAGGAGCTCAAACTGCAGCTTTTGGAGCCTGGACTGCAGCAGGAGTGGGCTGTCTACAGAGGCCACTTCCCCCCCCACTGCAGTGTGGTCCTCCACTCACTCACTCACTGGCTCTCTGATGCACTCTAAGGCTGATGGCTGCTCAGCCCTCATGAACATCTGAGACTGGCCGTTATATAACAGCCCACCCGGCCGCTCCTGAACGCCAGCACATCTCTGCCAGTGCATGCCAAGAGGTGCCTATGGTTGGGGAAAGGGCAGCTCTGTAGAAGCCAACACAGGTCTACATGAAGCCAGCAATGATGCCCACATTGGCATCCAGAAGCCTGAGATAGGTGGCACGAGGAGTCTTACGAAGGGATCTTTTAATGGAACACCAGCTGAAAGGTAACAACAGTGCCTCTTGCCAGAGTGGGAGGTTCGCATAGGAGCGACGACAACAGAGATATAAAACTGAGATTCAACACAAAATAAAGACATATGTGTCTCCTATACTCTTCATTGTGGAAGCTTTTTAAAAATAAATTCCATCCACCTTACACATAATCCTGCCATCCACACAGTAAACCCCAACTGATCTTTAAAGATGTAGGTGCTGGTAAGACTGGAGGCTCTGAGAAAAAGAATGTGTGTGTGTGTGTGTGTGTGTGTGTGTGTGTGGGATAGCAGGGGCGTCTGAAATCGTGATCTTTTGCTCCCTGTTCTGGCAGTTAGGGAGGCATCAAGTCGTGCTTCAAAACCACATCATCCTCATTATACTCCACCTACCTCCCATCCCCTACCCACCCAACCATTTACCATGGAAACGGCGGTGGAGGAGAGGTTCAGGGCTCGAGTGACAGGCTGTTTCTGGGACTGTCTGGGAAATAGTGAGATGCTCCTAGCCAGAGATTAAGCAGCTTCTCAAGAGTGACACTTATTTCTTGTTTTAACAAAAATGTTCAAGCATGTTTTCAATTAGCCGAAGGTCAGTGTTTCTCTTGGATTTGGCACGAGATGCCCTACACTACAGTCCATCATTTTACATCCTTGTTTGAGTTTTGCAGCTGTGGCAAACTTCTTGTGGCAAACCTGTATGGAGTCATAAGGAGACAACTGAAATATTCAGACTCAGTTGACCATCTTGGCCTACTTGTTTCTACATAGGTTTAGGACCAATTCCAACACAGAGGTCTCCAGATGTATACAACATAGGGCCCAATATGTGATGTACAGCTGGCTTAATGAGACTCATCTCTAGAACTGGATTTTGACCTAAATTTGGTTGACAGTTCTTTGGCTGTTGGCAACAATTCAGAATGGATTACATAATCCAGCCCTCTCCATCAAGACAGACAACCTTCATCATTACAACATTGTGTGAGGGCCATTGTGCGAGGGTTTAATGATGACATGACTTGATTGGCTGGGAAATTAATGTAGCGTCGTTCTTTCAGTACTTTCACATTTGTATGCTTTCAGAAACACTGGATAGCATTCTCAATCTGTTCTCAAGATTTATATGGGGCTGGGGGGGGAGGGGGCAGTGAAGTAGTGAGCGTTAGCAACGGTCAATCTGTCACAATTAAGTAAATGTACATGGCCAGAAAACCCAACTCACACAGAGATGCTCACGTCAGTGCTTCTCAACGCTTTCTACGTGCTTAATTCTGCTTGATCTGGAGTCATTGAAGATTGTTCTAAATGTGTCCCTGTCCAGGGAAGAATACTAATGCTGAAGTTACAATGAGGAACAGCACTGCACTCGTCTCTTTCCCTTCTCCATCTCCCCTCTCTTCTCCCTGCCCTGGAGGGAGCCACTTGCTCCAGTACACACACACAGAGAGAGAGAGGGAGACACAGAGACAGAGAGAGAGACAGAGAGACAGAGAGAGAGAGAGAGAGGAACAGGAAGAGGCAGCAAGGATTAACCACGAGTAGGCAGCAAGCAGTAGGGGGCGGGGCCAGTCATTGATGAGCACTCAAAGCTGTGCTGCTGGTAATGAACTGGGGCGGAGGGGGCTGGGAAAGAGGATGTCCATATATGGGCCACTTTGTCACTCAGACCACGGAACCACCCTCGCCATCATGAGTCACATCCGTGCGTGGGGGTTAGTCACACCGAGGGAGACGTGAGCGGACCTATGGCTCATGTCATGGGTCGTGATGGGATGGGTTATCATAGGTACTCCCGAGATCAACTAAGTCATCGAGATGCAATAACAGACCGTGAGCCCCACCCCCTATTTATTTTAAAGGGCTAGGCTTATTGCACCCCTGCTGTCCTAAGCGCTGTGGACTGCTACACTGTATCCTCCTATAGTTCAGAATGCAAGCACATCAACTTCCAGTTATCCAATACCTAATATGTTTTACTTTTACTTGCTATACCTCATTTCCACATGTAATTGAAGTTTCTGGTTAATAGCCAAGCCATATATTTCCAATTCTAAATCACAGTAGAATTCCACTATCTTCCTCAGCGCATCTACTTCATGCATGTCAAACAGAAGGTACAGCTAGTGAGATTGAGTTGGACAAAAAGGCTCTAGTAAATACACAGAGAGAGGGACACAGAAGATTGCCGGTATGTGCTTCTAAAATTCATGTGGAAGACCATGCAAGTTTGAGTGACCTCTAAGATAGCTTACATTAAATGACCAGTCAACAAATTACTAGACCAACTCAAATGTATATTATTTTGCACATGCTGGAAAACACTGTACACTATTACCAAATACTGTACTAGCTACCATCAGTAGTAGCGGTTTAAATCCATGGCCATCTGACAACCACGTCGACTGTACGATAGCATGTTGAACCATGCATCAACATTTCTGAGCGTGGTTTACATGGAAGGGGCTGGAGGGAGAGGGATTCGGCTAACGTGAGTGTACACAATAGGCAAAGTCTTTGAATTAATCTCCAAAAACTCCAAGTAAAAACGAAATAATGGGTACTATGGCTCCCGTGCCCACAGCTTAACTGCATTTGAAGACAGTTCTTTCTGCAGCCATAAACATAGTAACTTTTAATGTTTGAGTTACGGTACCAAGAGAAAAAAATAAACGCACAAACATCGACATTATTGTTTCTGCATCGGTTCACATTATCAATATTACAGTCTATTTCGGGGAGACGGCCATACTGCTGCCTGATGATAAACCTGGAGAGATCTACAGCGCAAGCCTGGTTGCTGCTGGCATGGCTCATTTAAATGAACAACTTCACACTGACTCAATGTTAGGTCAATGAGCGATGAATCCCAATTTTAATTTAACAGATTCTGCACACATGAGCAATGCGCCCCTGAAAGTTACTCCAGTAATAACGAGCCGGCATATTTGACCACAATTAACCTTAGACTTCCCTCGATTTGGTGTTTGACTGAGGGTGGTTGTGATGCTAAAGAAGTAGCAAGTAGTAAAGCGGAGTGCATGATGGTCAGTTAGCGATGGATTGATTCCATTACGCAACAGCACTGAGGCACGGAGCAGCCACTTGAACTCGCCATTGAACATTACGCAAACGCTCACCGCCTAGCTACCTAGCTAGCAAGCTAGTAGCTAGCCACATTAAAAGTAGAAGCTGAAAGTTAGCCAAGTGGAATTTAAACCTAATGTGAGCATATAGACTGGTCCGTAACAAGTTCGCTAACTGGAAAATGATTAACGGGGACTGTGAAATTAGAAAACCAAGTAAACAATCATAATCGTTTTCATAAACCGTTCTCTTAGGACAGCAACTTTAACGTTAAAGCTGCTTCACTAACGTTTAAAGGGCTCGGTCTGTTCAACCCTTACTTTCGTTTCACAGCTCATCGGAACTAAAAAGGTTACCAACTACTGGAATGCTGGGTAGCGGTATCTCACTTAAAAGCTCAACAGCTAAAGATGTCTACTAGTGTGAGGGTAGCTTGGCGAGTTAGGAATCACTTTCATGACCGAGTAACGTTAAGCAACATAGCTACCGGTAGCTAAGTTACCGTTAGTATCTGCTGCGACTAAAGTTATCATTAACTTAGCCAGCCATCTGGCAGGTAAACGTTAACATTGAACGTTTAAACTGAAAGAAGGCTGTCGTAACCACCTACATTCCCAGAGAGAATACATTCATACTGTTGACAATACAGTCAGTGGTGATCAAGCAACCAGAGAACTGGGACAGCATGGCTAGCTAACAAGCTAGTAAGTTGCGTTACCTTGACGAGGAAAGGGCATCTCTCGGTTGCTCAACTTCCTTCACAGCGGAGTCCACATCTAGGCGACACATAGAGGCTGCTCGAATTCTGTTTTTCCTCTTCATCGAAGTCTCGTAAGACACAATATCCCTTTGACCCATACCATAATGTATCACTAAACTAGCGTTCTTGCTAGTCTGCTGAAGTTGAAAGAGAACAGAATCTCTCCGCAAAATACAACTTCAACAATAATAGCTACCTATCACTGACTGGCATGGCCAGCCAATTGATGCGCAATGAATTAGCCAAGTTGGCTAACGGTGCTGAGCTGGCTAAACTGTTTACTGGCTAAATGTTTGCATTCAGATTACACAAAATTACTAATAGGCAGACAATAGTTCATCAACCGTTTGCTACATTTGCTGACTGATAATGAGCAAATGTATTAGTTTTGACGGTTCAGCTAAGTGTTCGCCTGTCCAAAGTCTACACGTTCCTGGTTAACTAGCATACAGGACTGATGTGGACGACGGCTTCTATCAAGCTGCCTACCGAGCTAAACTCTACTTCTCCAACATAGAAGCTACGGGAAAAGGGCAGAAAAGAGGCTCAGCTGATTGACGGTCGTCAGGTGGGAGAGCCTGGATTGGTCCAATGAAATTTCAAGCCCGCCTAGTAACCACATCTGGTTGGCTGAGCCAGTTCTCTCCTTCTTCCTATCCCTGTCTTTCATTCGTTCTAATATCGCGCTCACAGACCAAAAACGTGACCAGAGGAAATACTGTAGAAAAACTGTACTAAGGATACGGCAGAGCAGAGAACAGAAATTACGTGTGCGAATAGTGACTGTAAAGGGCAACTCTAAGGCTTTATGTTGCAGTCTGTTGTAGAAAATTCTCATGTGCTTGCATGTATTACATTAACAAGAAAAAGAACAATGCAGCGTTGCCATAAATAGCATGTGGGTTTCAACTGCAGTTATACCAAATTCGTCTGCGTGCACAGAGGTCGTGCGCGGCATGAGCAACTGGGGATTTAAACTGTGACGTTACATTTTGAGTGACGTCTGCACTTGCAACCAATACTAGGACAGTATTCTTTTGCGCTCCAATGCTGGTATTACAAAATGGGTAAATAGGTAATGAAAAAATGAAAGTACACGACACTGATTTTTGACTTGTTAAAAGTATTCTTTCAACAAGTCAAATGCCCTTACATATTTCGGATTTAATGAAAATGCCAGAAACAGGCCAGTAAGATACACAAGAATATTGGAAAGTTCTTTACGTAAGTGGGATTCAAATAAAAAAGCTTTTGTACATTCGCGTTTTAGCACCAGTTTCTTTCAGAGATGCTGAACTACTTTCCATTTCCATATCCCATTCCGTGTTTAACAAAACATCCCCCAAGTCATGTTTACAATGTTTTGAAAACTGCATTTTGTGCAAGTCACAGGAAAACAAGAGTGCATTCAGCAATTCCCTTACCTTCATTTTATTGACATAACTAAGTAAATCATCCTATGTAGTTAGCTAGTTGTCATCTTCCATTTCACCACATTATGCTCTATCCTTGACACAAGTGGACAAAAAGTGTATCGAACCCCATTAACTCATGCAACATGTAAATGTAAATTCTGTTTGAAGTGGAGAAAAGGCTAAACCAAATCCATGTTTTTCTTGTTGGTTTGTTTGTTTTACAGGTTGTCTGTTTTACTATGCTCTACCTGTACTGTAGTGGTGAATAAATGGTTAGGTGAATTTCAAGTTTTGTCCACAACCATTATGCGGTCATTTGCAGTTGATGAGAAAATCCTTCTGCAGTCATGAACCTATTAAGGAAAAGTCCTGAATTTATAAAGGAGTAAAGGAAAACAACATACACCATTCATAATTTGTACCTTTTATTAGAAATGTTATAAAAAAAAAATGCTACAATGTTCATATAAAATGGTTCTAATCTACTCTAGATTTATTACATAGATACCATTTGCCTCTCAGTTCATCC
Source organism: Clupea harengus (assembly GCF_900700415.2). Lineage (NCBI taxonomy): Eukaryota > Metazoa > Chordata > Actinopteri > Clupeiformes > Clupeidae > Clupea > Clupea harengus. The sequence continues at coordinate 726,705 of NC_045166.1, forward strand.
ATGTTCAAATGATACTTTCAAGCGATTTTGAACTCTCTTTCACTTGACATTTTGCTATATGAAGAAAAGCATTCGCGTTCATAAACAATAACTTATGCCATTTCTGACCCAACATAAAAAATAAAAAAAAACGTTTAAATACTATGTGTAAAGTTGTAGTAGAACACTTGATGCATAGAAAGTGTATATGGACACTTGATGCATAGAAATTTGAGAAATGCTGTTTCACACTAAAAAGTCAGCAAGTTCACCAAAGTCAAAGAGCAACTTGGATTCAACTTGACCAATAATCACCTGACATATTTGATGTGAATAAATAAAATAAATTAAATTAAAAGGAATTCACATAAAATTGGCTTGTGCCATTATTCTTCATTTCTAAAGAGTCAAATATAACTTTTAACTTCTAATGGCAAACCGAAGGTTGTGGCAAGCGAGGAGATAAGGCATTCCCGTGACCTCAGACAAAGTGATATTGAGCAATACTGTACATGGTACTGTGTGCACCAAACTGTGGACAGAAACAGGGTTGTCAGAAAAATGTGTGTTAACTCTGCATCAGCCAATGTTTCATCAGCTTTAGGATTTGGAAGACATATCAGTCCATGGCACATGACACTGTGCAATCTCATATAAAATGTACAGTAACAGTTCCCAAGATGTATCTGTTGTAAAAATATATATATATATATATATATTTACATACATATTTCAATCAATTTCTTTTTTATGAAAATAAGACAAACTTTACAGATTTGTATATATCTTGTTCTGTTCTCCATTCTTGTAGTGTAATTTTTACAGGAATAAATTAAAACAAGACAGACACAAAAGAAGGATGAAAGGAAACAGCCTCATTTAAAAAAAACATACATTAAGTACGTAATGGTCAGCTCGTAAAAATCACACTGACACCAGGGGCAGAAAGTCCTTTTCCTTAACAGTACGTCTCATTCCACTGGCCTACCATAGGAGACATAAAAAGGCAAAAGACGAGTACGGGTCTCTGAGAGGCCTTTGCCTAGGAGCCCACAATGATCTCCATAATGTGGTCGAGCTCATTGAGGTCGGAACGACAGTTTGAGGCTGAACTTAAGGATGAGGGAGTGTGGGACTGGCTGAGACTGTCCAAGAGGTCATACGGGCCTATCTTGGGGGCAGCCTGCATTCCTGTGAGCATGGTGTCCAGGTCGTAGTAGGACGCGTCTACATCTGAGAACAGCTCCTCCAAGGCGGACTCTGGGCCCGGGTGGCTGTTCTTGATCTCAAACGTGCCGAAGACCTGCCTCATGGCTTTTGCCTCCCCTTCTTCTCTGCACCCCTCCAGCTCATTATCGTCCTCCTCCTCCTCATCCTCCTCTTCCACATCCACATCCTCGTCAGGGGCACCCAGCCGAGAGTCGAGCTCCCTTTCGCCCCTCAGCATCCCTCTCTCCCAACAGTGGCCCATGCTGCCCGACAGGCAGACATTCGAGGCCGCCTCAGAGCAGATCGAGTCCTCCTCCACCGCTACCACCTCCTCCTCGCGGCACTCCTCGTACCCCATCACCGAAAACAGCTTTGGCTCCGCAGTAGGGCTCCCATTCATCTCCCTCCCAGGCCGGCACAGCACCTCGGTAGCCACCAGACGTTCCGGTGGGCCGGCAGCACCAGAACCGGCAGCACTGGCTGCAGCGAAGGCCTCCATCATGGTGGCTGCCTGCCAGCTGCCATCATGGGTCATCTCCTCCTGGATCTGCCGAACAGTGTTGGCGATGAGGACGGAGCGGCACAGGTTGGGCTCTACCAGCATGTGGCACAGCTGCAACTTGATGAGGGACATGTCCAGGAGGGACTGCCTCTGAAGGCTATAGGATACAGAGGAAAGCTCTTCGTTGGAGCCTGGAAGGCCCTCCTCAGGCAGCTCCTCTCCTCCATCGGAAAACTTGCGCTTGGTTCCTTTGGAGAACATGGCTCTGCTGTGATGGAGGAGAAACAGAAGAGTGAGGTTCATATCGCAATTTGACAATGACCCATGTGTAGAAGCAAACACAAACTGGATGGTAACAAATTCTGTTTCATACTTGCCCGGCAGCTACAATAATTCATTGTAATTTGTCTCTATCGTGGTTGCTATAAGAAAAAGTGATTACACATCAAGTAATAGCAGCCTCCATTGATAGAATCTGGCTTTAGTACCATTTTTGAAACACTCCTGAATATTTACATTTAGCAGACGCTTTTGTCCAAAGCGACGTAAAAATAAATATGCACATTTATTACAAATTTACACAAAATGTATTAGTCCTGCAACCACATAAGTCCTACATTATTTGACCCATGTGACACACCAAATTGCCATGTCGAGTACCTGTTTTACCCAACATATTCGGCATGGTCATATACATACCCATCTGAACACAAACTGTATTCACATGATGTTTCACACTTTCAACAAAAACTGCACAGATGTTAGTAAAATTTAAATAAAAAACAAGCATTGTGTTCCACAAGAGGTAATTCTGACCCAACTCCCACTGCAAGCATTAGAATTGAGCCGAAGAACACACACACACACACACACCATAAAGTAATGACAGACAAGCACAACACTGGTAAAATGGCTAATAGTAGTTTGAGTGGCACAGCTCATAGGCTACATCTCGAATCAAGATGAAGGCTGCAGGTCACTTGCCTCCAGTCAACCAGGGCAAGGGGAGCCGCTAAAGTGACGCACATGCCGCTAAAGTCAGGACGTACAAATGACACAGGCCAGAAGATGTATTGCACACTACGGTAAATATTAGGCCTTGGAGTACACTTACTTTTACATCTGCTTCAGTGTGTGACTCATGTGAATGTATGTTTGAGTAGGGAGTATTCTAATTAGCTATCTACATCAGGCAGTGTTGGGTTGGAGGGATGTAGGCATTTTGGACGAGGAAAAAGCACTAAGCAACGATAAAATGACATCTCTCCTACTGGGCTGAATAAGAATCTATTCTTTCATAACGTGCAAGCACATCCTTATCTTTGCCAAACCAACAAACCCATTAGTTGCAGGCATACAGAAACACCACCAAACACAGAAGAACATCAATGCATTCTGAAAGACCAGAAATCAGTCCATAATCTGGTGTGGGTTGTGAATTCATTCAATGGAGATGATTTCTTCAAGAGACCACAAAAGACGTGACTGGGATCCCAGTAAAAGTAATATAAAACCTGACTTAACATTGAAGATGTGGGAACCGGTGGGGGGAAGGGATGGGGAAAAGGCTAAATCATGGTTAAACTAAAATATGGACATTTGGCCTACCTGACCAATCAGTGACATCCCAGAACTGTAGAGACAGAGACCAGAATGCAAGCTGACAGTAATTCCATTGCAAGGCTTCAACCAATATTTCATTAAAAGAAATAAAGCCCATACTAATCACAGCGCTCAGAGAATCCATGTTTGGACAGTTTGAGTTATATATACCAATGCAATCTCACAAAGCATAAATAACAGGTTGAATATATTTAATATAAGGTATGGATTGGGTGGAAGAGATATGGATTTCGCTCTATTGCAAATATCAGAAAAGTAATTCCTAAATTAAGTTAATATGACCGAATTACACCGTAGTAAATACACAGAGATTACCGTTAGTTGGATATAAGTGCAACACAACCAAAGGCTACAGAGCGGAGCGGAGTTGTTTTAGAATTTCTGATTGTGTAATGTGTCTGAAAAGAAATGTAATTGCCTTATGTGTGGCGAGTGCTGATATTTGACCATGGGTGACAGCCTGACACATATGCTTTACGATTTAAAAGTCCCACCTCTGATGGTTTCAAATACGGGCTCCAATTAAAGCGACAGCATTGCAAAACAAACAACGTTACAAAAACACTTTCGCCGAGACACATTCGCTTGCCAGCTAGTGGACTAGCTCCACCCAGCCAGGCATACTTTACCCTCCCCCACCGTACTGACGTGGTCACGGGCGCTGTGCTACCGGCTAACAATCTCTACCGAAACAAATGCCAGTAACTCGGAAATCACGTAATTCCATACTTTTCCATAATGCCGCTTTTGAGAAACGCGTAAAATTCGCAGACATAAAATGCACTCTTACACTGAGTGCCCGAAATTTAGGAGGAATCATAAGCATAAGTGTTTCGCTGCACAGGCAGTCATTGAACAGCAAGCATGTAGCAGCTGGGACGACAATGATGGTAGCCATTTTGAATTTCCTAGTCGGTCAGCCCTCATAACAACTTCTCCCCTAAATGTATTTCAAGCATATGTTGAAAAATTCACATAGTCGTCATTCGCCAGTAGGCAATCGCTGGACTACCCGATTGCATAAAACAAAATACTTTCTTAAAACTTTCTCGGAAAAGTAAGGGGTAGGTTGATAGAAATAATCAGGCACTTCCGCAAATACGCTTGCGTTCGAAATCGACCGCGCATTTACTTATAGCTCACGGGGGCTTTTATTTTCTAAAATGGCAACTAAATTAAAATTTAAATGTCCAGATCAATGCATTGCATAACACACGATCTCATACGTTCAACATACCTTTGTAGGTTTTTACTCTTCAGCGTAGACACTCATAGACTTCCTGCGTGTGCGGAGGGAAAGGCGATATAAGGTGCTGCTCTCTTGGCTTTCCCCGACACTGATTGTAGAGAGTAGTTGGGCTGCTGGACGGCCAGCTGCGGCACAGGGAAAGGGTGATGTGGGCGGACACTTGCATCTTGATCGACAGGGCATGGCTTGAGTCGGGGAAAAGCGAACAAAAGCTAGAGTGACAAACAGGAGATCTCCTATGAGCCCGTTAGAGATAAGCGATCTAAATAGGCCTATAATACGTTCACTATTCTTTTGTTTTCAATTGAGCCCAAAACAAAACCTTAAATTACACTTATTAGCCTTGTATAAGTGGGCTATACATAGCTTTAAAAATGCCTATTTCCCAGATGAATGAAACTAACAAAACAGTCTGTGCTGATATACAAATTCCATGTCTTTTTTTCTGGTTGTTACTGTTGTTGTGTTTTTAGATGTAGCCCACGCAATATCCCAAACCAGATCATAATCAGTAATGTAGTTGATAACAATAGATAACAATCTATGATACAGTTCTACAGTTCTTCTAAAAAAAGCATTTGATACAGACACATTTTTTGTAGGCTACTTCACTGACCCCTATTATTACTGTCGAACAGATGGGCTGCATTGTGGATTTTATATGACTTCGAGAATTCCCTCCCATATCAGACATATCTGTAATGCAGGCAAGTCATTCACATTTACTTTAGTAAAACAACTTACAGTATGGAAATTCATCCATAGCACACAATGAAAGTGACTGAAGGTCATAGTGTGTATGAAAGGGCTTGCTTAATGTTCTGTAGCCTAATAAAAAGGCTGATATGCTCTTTTTGAGGCAGCTAGTCACAAGATTAGGTTTGACAATAGAATTAGAATTTTTGTTTTGAAGATTTCTGTCACCCAAGAACTTTGAAACCAAAATGTTACACATTGCCCATAATTAGGCTACTGCTACTAATCAACTTAAGTGACCCCCCCCCCCTTGTGTTGATCAGTCAACATGTTCTTTTCTATGCCTTCTTGTTGAATGTTCAATGGCCTACCTGTATAGGTCTTTATCACCAAATGTAATTTCCCCTGAATGAAGCCAATTAGCTTGATTAATTGCTTGGTAAACCTTCTCAGTAGATCAGCTGACATCTTCTGAGCACAGACGCACACACTGTGTTGTCATTTATTGGAATGGCAGTATTCAGATTTGACTGTTTCTTTTGCTTGTCGTAAGACAAGGATGGGTTCATGTAGCCAGAAAAAGACAGGTGATTCCGATGTGTACCAGTGCTAAGGAACATGGCCAGGTAGGACGAAGGAAAATGTAGCAAGCAGCTTCGAAAGAGGCCAAGACAGAATGGTTTGTAGAACACAATAAAGTAATACATTCCTGATAATGTAATCATTTCAAATAATGTAATAATTGTTGACACTTAAGTCCATCAAAAATAAACCCAGTAATGTTATAAAATGTCTTAAACAATAATGTAAGAATATTTGTACCAATAATGTAATACATTAATACACTATTGGAAGTTATTACGTTATTGGGTAAACCTTGTTTTTGTAGATAATAATGTAGGTAATAACCTACCAATAATGTAATAACTTTTTCCACTTAACTCCATTCAAACTGTAATAGACCCAATAATGTAATAACATGCCATCAATAATATGATATTTTTGGAATGCATTATTTTTAGAGGTTCTGTTTTAATCCTTATTTTCTAGTGGACCATGTAGTAAAGAGGTCCATTAATGTATTACTTTGTTCAGTTTTTGGTATTTATTCTTTTCTTTGGTTTTGTGAAGGCCATTTTCTTTGGTAGATTGACAGAGAGCTGAAGCGTGTGCCAAAATATGAATGGAGATCTAGATTAGGCCATATCAACTGTTACCTGTTGGGCAGCTAACATGTAAAGTTCACTGAACAGTTTGTAAATATTACATGACATCTAACTAAAATAATAGTGGTTTTAGTATATGGTGCTTCCACCCTTATTGCAATGATTATCACACTTCCTCCTTCAGCGATGAACTGGGCTGATGACATCAAGTGAGAGTGAAAGTGATATTATTTCAGACATGAACAGACAGTTTCAGTAGAGTGAAGTAAAATGCAACGTTGAAACAAATGCATTGCACTTCATTCTTTAACCAGAATAGGAAGAATAGGTTACGTAACATGTGTCTACAAAGTTGCTAATGAAAAAACATGGTGAAACATAGCCAGGATATGTGAGAGATATAAGAAAGGAAGACATTAAACAAGCACACACTGTAAGTTTGATTACAATCAATGGATGAAGTTAATACACTGACTGTTAGGACTGATTCCTACAACATAAGGAAAATAATCTGAACCTGTGGCTTCTGGAACCTCCACCCCATCAAATGAGAGAGCATCTGACAGTTAAACCACAAAAAATATTAAACAAAATGTTAGGCAAGTAATGATAGAGCTTTGGGATATGAAGATATTGGGTGCTGATTTCATTTTGACTCTTGAATACAACAACTAATTTCAGTTTATATTGTCACAAAATGTTTGTTCTTGGTAGGATAATACTAGCAGTGAATGAGGAATTATAGTACCTCAGTCATTGGAAAAGTTAGATGCAGAAGGTCAGTAATGATAGATTATAGGACATTTAAAACATTCATGTGCTGTAGATCAACAGAATTCCCATGTACATCAAGTATTAATCCAGAATAATTTAGAGAGTTATTGAAACCAGCGTGTTCTGTAAATTTGAAAGAATATGCCATAGCAGCAAAGACCCTAAGCGGAACCTGTCCAAAAATGGTCTGTCTTAATAACAAGTCACAGAGAGCAAGAGTAGCTTCAGAGTATCACTCTGTATGTTGCATGGCATGAGAAGATCTGGGCAAACACGTTTAACAAGCTGCTCTTGTTGGTGACTGCTTATTTGTAGGGCTGTGATTAGTGCTACCTCAGAGTGTGTTATGTGCAGCCAGGCAGTGACTCATAACTCGCACACATGAGGAAATGAATCAGCCTAGCTCGCCTTTTTTTGCTCTGGCCTACGTCTGAGCGAGCTGTAGCACCATCACGTCTTCTCTCTGTTGGAGATTCATTGGCCATGGGCAACTTGAGTCATTTTGAGGACGTGGTGGGTTTCAATGTGGAGGAAAATAAAGACAACAACCTGTGTATCTTGAGACGCCATGTTAGGAGATCACCTGCCATGGTGATCTGTTTTCTCCACCAATTCTGCTCCTTGCGAGTGATAAAGAGGAAGCACAGAACAGTGAGGTATTTCTCCACCTAGTGGTAGAACAGTAATTCAAATGTGGTATGTGTATGCTCAAATGTGATGTATGTGTATGCTGACAGTGAGGTGCAGAGAGCACTGATTTACTGTGGAGGCAGACATGGATAAATATACATATTTACAGCAATGTCATTTATCATTTTATTCAGTGCTGATACAATCTGCTTAGCCCATATGACCATTTCCATCCTCCAATGTTATATCATAAAGCCATTAATGAATTAATACATTTTCAAAATCACTTCAGAACTGTGATTGAAGCCATTGACCTTATTATCCCATCATGAATTATATCCAGATAATAGGCTATGAATAATTATACAAAATATCTCACAATGTAACAAATTACAATAAATTCATCAACTTTAGAGTGGTCTTTAGTGAGTTTCCACAAACCAGTCAGGTTATGATGCACTGTATACACAAGACAAACTTTGGTCTTTGACTCTGCTCATATTGATGAACAGATGAATAATATTGCCTCACTGCTAATAGATTGCACGGCTGATCTGCTTTAAACTGTATTTGCAGTCAACATTCAAGTTAGAAAACATCTTAAATGACTTTCAGGTGGAAGACTCCCAGAGCAATGGATCTAAATGTTGCTACCTACCTGACTGGAGACACACCCATGGGGCCACATGGTGAGTTACTAATCAACAGGCCTTTCTAATTGACAGGCTTCCCTGTAGCATCGCCTACACTTGAATTAGGAAGCATCTAGTTATGAACATAAGTACTGTACATATAATATGATACAGCTGAAGTTTATGAAGAAATGAAAACCCCCCTGTGGCGAGACATTAAAGGTGGAGGCTGTGTTTATGATGACATACACTGTTTGGCAAATTCAGTGAATTGCCTAAGGTCGTCTGGCTGTGCGTTCTGTGTGTGTGCTCAAAAAATCTCCTGTGTTCGTTCACAGCCCTGGCTCTGTATATGGGAAACAAACAAAGAGGCTCATACTGAGCCATAAACAATTCCAGGCAATCATCATGTGACACTTAAAGAGTTGGCCCATTCCTCTTGGAAACGTACAAGGGCATCCAGAGCTGAAGGTCAGGCCCATATTTCAGCAAGTCCATCAACAGCAATGACACCAGTTCACCAGGTGATGGCACCATAATAACAAAGTATAACATTTCCTGCCATTTTGACAAGGAAAAAACATACTATCTCCAAGTGATGTACCATCAATCAAAATCTCTAAATGTTGTTATCTTTATTGTTCTGTGCAAATTGAAAAAAATTACAAATGTATCTAACTGCCGTAAGAGTTATCATCTTTATAACAATCTCCAAAACAAATATTGAATCCTTCCATTGGAATGTGTGTGTATTTCAATGTGAGAACCAACAGATTTGGACCAATGACTCTTGACAAACACTAACAAACATAATTTTGATTTAAAAAACATTTTGTGGATGTGAGGACCAACAGGCTGTCCCTGAGGTGATGTCAAAGACTATTTTCTCTTCAAGTGCCATCCTGGTGCCCCAGGTCTCAGTTCTGAAGCAAGCTTGGTGTTTTACGGCAACCATTGACTGTAAATCAAACTCTACTTTGCAAACTGAATTATGGGTAAAGACGGCAGGATGCAAAATGTGAAATAGAGCCCCTCTTCTTCCCTATGTGAGAGCTTATCTGAGCCCTAATGCAATTATAATCAATTCAGATGGAATTTACCGTTCGGCCTTTGGAAATGTGAGCCTCCACTGACAGACCTCAGTCATAATGAAATAGATCACGGTTGTCATGGTACATGAAGCGATGTACTTTCATCAACTCCACAGAAATGAGTTTACTGGGCATGAGTCAGTCAGGCTGGCATGTCAATTCAGTTAGGGTTCAGCCATGTATTCTGTATGGTCTCTGTTTAAAGTGAGCTGGAAGAAACTTTAAAAATTCCTTGTTTGGAGAAACTAATGAAGGGAATGGGAAGTCTGAATTGACCCCAGTCGTCAAACTGCGTTTACCTGTGATTGGATCTGATTGAGAACAACGGGGTGGAGAAGTGTCACTCCATGCTCTCAGCACATCATGGATGCTGTCATCTGGTTCTTTATTCTGCTCTCAGGTAAGTTCTGAACTGAGCACAATTCAATCAAATTGTAAACGGGAGGTAACAACTCTGTTTTGATAAAACAGGTGGAAGACATTTATAAAATGGTATAGTAAGTAATTTGGTCACTCCAGAGGTGATTTGATAATCCAGTGTAATCATTGAATTACTCTGATTATTTTCCATCTCCTTATTGCTTTCCTCATTCATCATTTGGTGAAAAAAGAAAGTATCTTTTCCATGTTTTATTGTTAGGTTGTTATCAGTTTCCAAACTGTTGGCAAAAATAATCGAAATATATTAATCAAATAACCTAAAATATACAACGTTGTTTAGAGAACTGTTTATAAATCGGAGGACCAATCAAATAATTAGTAACATACCATAATTGCTAATACAACATGTTGAATGTTTGATGGAATTCTCAGATTATGATCTTCAAGATTAAAGTTACATTCCCAATTATATCTGAACAACTGCAGGTCTTTTTCCTATCCGGGTCCATTACGATGTGTAATTCTACAGACTGCAAATCAGCTGTCTTGTATGAAAGGCCATATTTTGGAGACAGACATTCAATTCCTTCAATTAGTTGAAAATAGCTTTGTCATATCTTTAAAAAAAAAAAAATCCTTCTTTTTTTATATCTGGCTCTTGCTTTTCTAAACCAATGTCACTGAGTAGCTCCAGTGGTGGAGCTGGTCCTGGATAAACCAAAGAGGTCCACGCTGAATCAGCTCACCAGGATGCTCCTACGGCAGTATGACTGTGGCGTCCGGCCTGTCGTCAACTGGACGGACACCACTGTGATTTACATTGATTTCATCATACAGTCCATCCTGGATGTGGTAAAAACGCCTTTTTATTTTTGTAATTCTTCGGTTAGCTGTTGCTAAGCTCTCCCCAATGCCAGACCCAAGTTTAAAGTCAGGTCATGTAGATCCCAGAGATTCATTGCGGTGAAGAATTTCAGAAGTTAACAATATGCCACTGCTTTTCAGTACTAATCTAGTACAAGTGTATAGATTTATAGTGAAAAAGTATTAATTGATTGTTTGAAATTTGAAATCCTTTTTGCTTAGAATCCATTCGTTTTGTTTTTAGATTAATTCCTTGTTTTAACTTTAACTTTGATTGATTCTCTGGTCATTTTGTGCTTTTTTTTGTCCTTAGCTGTCCTTGTTTGGATATTTAACTTCTTTATCTCACAGTTTTAGTTTTCCAACTTTATCTCACTATCTTTATATGCAGTGTTAAAACATTTTTAATTATTGTATCTATATGATTTTCTGATGTTGCAACTGGACTTGTACGCTCCTTGGACTTCTGCTTCTTGATAAGTGGATTGGTTCTAAAGTATTTTTGTAGAAATGTTAATGATATCATACTTTCTTCCAAGGATGGACAGAACCAGAAGTTAACAACAAGCATCTGGTATCGGCAAGTAAGTATCAAGTTCATGTGCCTTATATTACAGACTGAAAATGATGCTCACAATTCGTTATAGTTAAATGATGTGGCACTGGGCTCTGAGTAGACTGTGGGAAGTCACTGAATTGATTCTGAAGCATGGCCTCTCTTTATTGGGGTCCATTTCATTTTCACTCAGTATGCTCTTATTTCGTATGTTTTGCTGTTTGTGTGTCTGACTGGAACCAAAAGAAGTAGATATGTATCAATATGAAAACTGTACGTGGACTGGGAAAAGTGTTCTACTTGGTTCTGTTTCAGATCTGGACGGATGAGTTCCTTGTGTGGGAAATGTGTTCTACTTGGTTCTGTTTCAGATCTGGACGGATGAGTTCTTAGTCTGGGACCCCGAGGAGTTTGATGGCATAAATGAAATCTCACTGTCATCTGACGCTATTTGGGTTCCTGACGTCATTATCACCGAATTGTACGAACCAATGATCAATTTGTTTCACCACTGTTTTGTAACTTGTAACCATTTCTATTAAGATAATAAGATTATCTGGATATTGTCCTATAATGCTACATAAACAAATAATGATCTGATGTGTCTTCCCTCTGTTAGTGTGGATGTTAGCCCAACCTCTGGAGTTCCTTATGTCTATGTCAACTCCTCTGGAACCATCAAGAACTACAAACCCATCCAAGTGGTTGCTTCTTGTGACTTGCATCTCTACGCTTTTCCTTTTGACAAGCAAAACTGCACCTTAACATTCCGTAGCTGGCTGCACTCTGGTGAGATGTGCATGTGTACACACACACACTCACACACACACACACACACACACACACACACACACACAAACAGACACACACACACACACACACACACACACAAACAGACACACACACACTCACACACACACACACACACAAACAGACACACAAACACACACACATACACACACACACACACACACACACACACACACACACACACAAACACACACACACACACACATTGTTGATGTTTATAAAATCACAATCTTACAGTGTAGAAGTTAGCCGTTGTATAGGGGAGTTGAAGATGAGGTAGCACAAGAAAATGTTCTCGTACTTCACTGAAAATAAAGGATCCTTTTTTCATTACGTGACATGTAGCATGCAAACACAACCAGGAGATCTTATCACAAGGTGTGGGTCTGACTGCATGGCCCTGGGGCCGTTGCTATTTTTGCTCATATGAAAGCAAATAGCCCTTACGCGCTTCTCATAAAAGAACTCACTGATCAAATCACGTCTCCACAGCCGACCACAAAAAAAAGTTATTACCACTTACGTGTCGGTGTAGAATCATAACACTTTGCAGGTAGATGTCATCGCTGACACATAGATTGCTGCATGACACAGACAGATGCTGAAACTATTGGTTAATATACAATTGCAGTATTTTCTTCTAATTTAATTTTCCAATTACCTTCTTCAATTCCACTCATAAAATATAATTCCACAAAACCATATGAAAGAAAAAAAATAGGGCCCTTCATCTTTTTGTAATGTGGGGAGGGTCCCAGTGCTTGTTTGACCACTTGTGGTCTCTCTCTCTCCAACAGTGAGAGAGGTTGACCTGGCCTTCTGGCGTGACCCTGAAGACATCGCCAGTGACAAGCGAGGGTTCATGAGTGACGGCGAGTGGGAGCTGCTGTCCGTGCCGTCACGTTACTGGAGGCTACATGTGGACGACCAAGACTATGCCCATATTCAATTCAATGTGAGTGTGTTGTATAAACATTGCCACAGTACCCTTATGACAGTTAGTTTATTTGGGTTAGAATTTATTGGGTGATTTGACAAATTTACGTGTATCTAAACTTGAATTGCCTATTAGGTGCATTGCCATTATTATATGTAAAATATATATCCAAAAGAATTGCCTTTATGTGTTTTTGTGTTTATTGGTTTTCTTATGTTGAACTAATATATTGCTTCTCTGTTGTTCCATCTCTTTGTCTCCATAGGTGCTCATTCGGCGGCGCCCGCTGCAGTATGTCGTGGGTCTACTCATCCCCAGCGTCTTCCTCATGATAGTGGACGTCATCAGCTTCTACCTGCCACCTAACACAGGCACACGGATATCTTTCAAAGTTAGCATCCTCCTGGGCTACACTGTCTTCAGGGTCAACCTCATGGATGAGATCCCTGTAACAGCTCTCAACACTCCCCTCATTGGTAAGAGAAGACAACACATACGTTATTGAGTTTGTTTGTTTGTTTGTTTGTTTGTTTGTTTGTTTGTTCGCCCAATGCCTTCATGAATGCTTATGAAGCTTACTTCCATCTGCTCCTCATTAATGGTAGTAGCTGGCCTTAGTGCATCAGAGAACTGTGCTGGCTTCATAGGCGTCTGCTTTGCTGATCACTCCCTCAGTTAGACCAGGAACATCTGTCTGATTGCAGGGGTCTTCTTTGCGGTGTGTATGGCCCTTCTGGTTCTGAGTCTGGCCAAGTCCATTTTGGTGGTGAAGCTGCTTCACCACAATGACAAGGAGGTGAAGGAAATGTCCATCTCTGCCTGCCTGCTAGACAAGTACGGCTCTTCCAGTCAAAGCTTTGGAGAGAGCATGTTCACATCGGTGCGGACACTAGACGAGATGGACCAGAGCAGTGGTATGAACCTTTGAGATTCATGGAGCACTAACTAATAAAATATCAAGTCATACAGTATAAAGTTGTACTGCACTTCGATTCAATACATCTAAATTATACTTAACGCAAGGTAACATGAAAATAACGTTTGTATGTATTTGTATAATTGTATATATTTTTTTGTAATTTCAGTTGATTAGGTATGCACAGACCATTTCTTGGCACTTTATTATAAAATCGCCTTATTATTTTATGTCAAATTTGACAGGACTATATCATTTCAGGTTTTGAGTTTGATCTTCCATCAGACGAAGATCTCGTGTCACTCAGCGAACCCCCTAGGTTCTCACTACGTCTGGAGAGGCTGCTGTATCAAATAACCACTATCAGGTTGGATCACAAAATACTTACCACAACCTATGAAACATGGTGGTGTTGACCCATCATTTCACATTTCTCAACTCATTCCCAACTCATAACACTAAATCATTGAATTTGCATGCTCATTATTCCCTGCATTCAGTTGATATCCACTAGATATACTCCTATAAAACCTTCTGTTTCATGGATTAACATTTTCTACAGGGGCCTGTGATTCTTAAAGGCTCATATTCAAATATTATTTTAAGTTTTTAAAGGCTCTTAACAGTCAAATGTGTGATTAGGTCCTACCTGCAGCAGGTGGAGGATGACGGCTCTTCCCAATCAGACTGGCTGGCTCTCTGCTATAAAGTGGACCGATTCCTATTCCGCCTCTACTTGGTCGTGTTTGTGGCTTACTCCACCACTCTGGTGTCGCTCTGGGGCAGCTGGCGTTCTGTCTGACAGATGGGGCCACAGCTACAGCTACAGCCCTCTGATGGACCGCAGAGACACTGGAAGAGTTTTATGCCTAAACCAGATCTTACAAGTAGATTAATGAACTCTGCATTTTCTTTTGTGAGAACACAATAAACCATATTTGTCATATTGATTTGATGAAGAATTTTTGATGGGAGTTCATTTTTAATGGGAGGTAATTGGAACCCAACTGTAACCCAATCATAGAAATTATTCCAAAAATGAATAACAGTGTATTATATATAACATGCTTTCAGGTTTATTACAACAATTTGTTTAAAAGGCAAGAACAGTATTGACTTCGTTCCACAGACTGTTCATAGTGTTTGAATGTTGATGCCGGTTATTGCAGTAAATGGCAGTGCTCACACTAAAGCTTGCAGCATATTTCTTTTATTTGCTGTTTTCTTTCTATTAACACCACCATCGCTCTGTGATGTAAATGTAATTTGGACAGATGTAATCAAAGGATCCGGAAACTTCAGTGACAAACAGTATTCATTTGAAAGGTTTGGTGTATACATTCAAGCATTTTCTCCCTTTCTGTACAAATAAGAGGAACTTTTCGGTAGTGTGTGGCAGGTCTATCTGTCTCTCTACTGTCTTTCATTCAGTTTCTGGTAGTGTGTGGCAGGTCTATCTGTCTCTCTACTGTCTTTCAGCCAGTTTCTGGTAGTGTGTGGCAGGTCTATCTGTCTCTCTACTGTCTTTCAGCCAGTCTCTAATTACACATTATGGAGTATCAGGTGGCATGCTCTCATCCATTTACGGATACATTACATACCCTGGCCTGGCACTGCTGCCCCCAAAATAAACAGAGTGTTTCCAAATCACAGGCAGTCTGTTTTCAGACACCAATCTTATCAACTGACTGTGTGTATAGACAGGGAAATATCATGTCATCAGGAGTATTGTATGTCGGCTTAATAATTTTAAATCAAATTATTTGATTGGACCTGCTTATGAAATGAGCCTTCCTACATTCAGCACCAGGGGCATTAGGAAATGTGTATGTCATTCCTAAACTAATTATCATTTACATTTAGTGAGCAGCCTTTTAAACGGTATATTTCAAATGAATTTCAAACTAATTAAATGCTGCATTTATGTTAAAGGGATAGGTGTCTTGTGTGTCACTTAGTTTTCCCGCTGATGTTTGGACCCTATATGGCTCTCAGACATCTATTTTAGCAGGTAAAAGAAATTAAAATATAATCATCTGTGACTCCTGTGACTCAGTGGTGTTTGTATGTCATTCCATTTTTATTCCATTTATTTCAGTCCATTTCTTATTCTTAGCATTAAAACACATGCATACAAACTTGTGTCAGTCTCGTTCATTTAACTTCCGTTGGACTGTTGATAGAGAGGTGGGTCTAGTGATGGGACTGCCTCCTGGGTCAAACAAGAGCACATCATCAACCTGACAAGGTAGTGTATCTAGTGCTCCTCATATAGTTCACTCCACACTCAGAAGTAGGTGAATACATAGAATTTGTAATTTGTACCAGTGACTCACTACACGCGACCTACCCTAGAATGCTTGATTACTTCAGAACATCCATGTCCTTAGTAAGTTCATATTATTTTCCAAATAAACCCAAGGCCTGGTAAACTCCATGTAGATTTGTTCTGTGCTTTTTTAGTTTTTGGTTAAGTGCAACTCTGTGCCACTCTGTAATGCATTCTGCTAGGTGATAAGACCTCTTTGAAACCATAATATGTCTTGTCTACAAAACTGGCCATCCCAATGAGCCTGATATGAGCCCCATATGTATTTCTGCTAGCAAATGCACAATAACATAGGACTATGTGTGGCATATAAACATAGTGAATGAGACAGAGAAAACCAAAAGTGGAATAAAATGCTACTTGTGTAAAATAATAGTGGGAAAATGGAAGAGATCCAATCTTGTATTTTTAAGAGTGTTGTAGCGCCACCAGGTGTTACAGTGGCGCTAACATTTAGCATGACCGCAGCGGTTCATTCCAGAATTTCCAAATTAGGCCTTGAAAAAAACAATTTGAGCGAAACGAAAAGAAAAAAAAAAAAACAAACGAATGAATGAACAACGTATGCGCCAATAGGGTTCCCTAATGCTGAATCCGAGCTCTTCTTCTAGTGGAACTATTGCGGTAGCCTTAGTTTCACACGTACTTTTTAGTCGAGGATCCGGAAGTTGTTGCTCGTTATCGCAGTATCCTGTCTATGAGAGCATCATGCCGCTCGAAATTTGTTTTGAGAGTGTATAGATCTCATGAGTAGTATTATCAAACGTTTATGAAAGAGGGAGTTTTCATCTAATTGCAAGCATGGCAGCAAAACGCAAAGCCGATGTCACGGTGCCTGCAGAGGAGAGCGACCAGCTCCTTATAAGACCTCTGTAATGTCCTATTCATTGATTCACCTTTGATTGAGCCTTGCTGGCTAGCTAGTTATCATTAGCATGTCACATATCCTAACTACCTATTTCAATTATGGTTATATTTAAAAGTCTGTCTCTTGGATAGAAATTTCCCTCGTCAGTGAGGGAACAACCATAATGTTAACGTGACTTGTTTTGTTTACAGTGGGGCCGGTCAAGAAGTCGGCAGATCATGTATTATCTTGGAATTCAAGGGACGAAAGATTATGGTAGGATCTAAATAAATATGTTTGCAGTTGTTATCTTATCGTTAGTTTTCAGTACCCGAAATTAATTCATACGCCCTTTACTCTGGCAGCTGGATTGTGGCATCCACCCTGGTTTGGAAGGCATGGATGCCCTCCCGTATATTGATTTGATTGATCCAGCCGAGATCGATTTGCTTCTCATCAGTCAGTAAGTGTACGCGAGTGAAAGATACACATGGAAGTGGAGTTGTCCACCCTAATGTTTTGACTCACGATATTTGTTTCTCCACAGTTTTCACTTGGACCACTGTGGAGCTTTGCCCTGGTTCTTACAGAAGACAAGTTTCAAAGGACGGACCTTCATGACCCATGCAACCAAAGCCATTTATCGCTGGCTGCTGTCAGATTATGTCAAAGTCAGGTACATGCAGAACAGTGTTGTATATTATACATAATTACTCTTAACCTATTGTGTGATAAAATGAGGAATAAAAAATAAACTTTCTGACGTACGTTCGTTCAGAGACAAACTCTTTTTGCTCAGTGACTGACACGTTTAGCATTACACCATTTCAGCACGGGTTAGTGTTGCTGTATACGTGCTTGCAAATGGCTTGTGTCTCTATTCTGTGCACTTAACTGATCCTGACCTGTTTCCTCTCAACATTCTGCAGCAATATCTCTGCTGATGACATGCTCTATACGGAGACTGACCTGGAGGAGAGCATGGATAAGATTGAGACGATCAACTTCCATGAGGTGAAAGAAGTGGCTGGCATTAAGTTCTGGTGCTACCACGCAGGACACGTCCTGGGAGCCGCCATGTTCATGATTGAGATTGCTGGTGTGAAGGTGCGTGTTGTTACTGACAGCTGTCTATTACGGGGAGAAGTGGAAAATCTCCTCTAGATTGTATGACACTTTTTTTTGCATAATCACAAGAACCCATAGTTGAAACATTCCTAGATTTTCATTCACACTTTATTTCCGTAGAATATATGTAAATGTTACCATAGATGTTCAAGATGGGCGTAGATTACAAATATAGTCTTGACTACACACACACAAAATATAGGTACAGAAGACTGAATTGAATTATTAATAACAATTAGAAGAAAACATTGTGTGTTGACAGTAGGTCTTTTTTTACGTCATAGATATGCCTTTATATCAGTCTCTCTTGCACTGACTGTCCTTGTCTCTCTCCTCAGATACTGTACACAGGGGATTTCTCTCGTCAGGAGGATCGGCATCTCATGGCCGCTGAGATTCCCAGCGTAAAGCCTGACATTCTCATTACAGTAAGTCTTCAGACTATTGTTTGATCTGTAAGTTGTTGAAATACATTTTAAAGTACTAATCTTTTTTTTCTGCCACTGGTGTCCTCTTTTTCCCCAGTATTTATGCCTTAAATGCACATTAATTATTAATGCTGCAGCCCATCACAGTAATGATTTGGTTGTCACTCACTTTAGGAGTCCACATATGGCACACACATTCATGAGAAGAGGGAGGAGAGGGAGGCCCGCTTCTGCAACACGGTCCATGACATCGTCAACAGAGAAGGCCGTTGCCTCATCCCTGTCTTTGCCTTGGGTCGAGCCCAGGAGCTTCTGCTCATTCTGGGTGAGAATCGTCATGCCAAGCCAACTCTAGTTTTTTCTTCGTTTTAATGGTGATGAGGCACATTATGTGTCTGCACTTGTTTATCGTCATGAATTTGTGTGTGTGTGTGTATATATACATGCATATGGAGTTTGTCAGTCACTAGATAAATCTAAAACAGGTAACTGTAAAGAATTCAGCTAATGTACTTGATAGATTGACATTAGCCTTGATAACTGCCTGAACTGTGTGGGGAGCTACCTGAGAGACAGAACCCAGCTGAAGCCCTTATCTGTCTGCCCAAAGATGAGTATTGGCAGAACCATCCGGAGCTGCACGACATCCCCATCTACTACGCCTCGTCCCTGGCCAAGAAGTGCATGGCTGTTTACCAGACCTACGTCAACGCCATGAACGACAAGATCCGCAAGGCCATCAACATTAACAACCCCTTTGTCTTCAAACACATCAGCAACCTGAAAGTAAGTGTAGGCCTAGGTTTGGATGGCATATTTGAATCTAAACATGTCTGTATCTATACCTTGTTGTTCAACCCACTCTTTACAAGAGCTCACAACAGACAATGTGCATCAGATTGAATTGATGTATCACGCATATTCCTATATTATTTTTCTTTACGTTTTTCTCTGTAGAGTATGGACCACTTTGATGACATCGGGCCCAGTGTGGTGATGGCCTCCCCCGGTATGATGCAGAGTGGCCTCTCCAGGGAGCTGTTTGAGAGCTGGTGCACGGACAAGAGGAACGGGGTCATCATAGCTGGCTACTGTGTGGAGGGAACGCTGGCGAAGGTACCGTAGCGCTTATGCAGTACCACCAGGGGGGGCACAGGTTACATAGGGGGACAGGGTGTCGGATAACCTTTATGTGCAGCTTGTGTTCTTCATGTTACATCATGACGTTTACATCTCAACCGACTCAGTTCCTTTAGTGTTTTCTTAAGATCAGATGAAAATGAAACAAATGTGACCTTTCCTGTGACTGTGGCCCCTATAGCACATCATGTCGGAGCCGGAGGAGATCACCACCATGTCCGGACAGAAGCTCCAGCTGAAGATGTCCACGGACTACATCTCCTTCTCCGCTCACACGGACTATCAGCAGACCAGCGAGTTCATCCGGGCCCTCAAACCACCACACGTGGTAAGGTTTGGTCTCTGAATATGTTGAAGTGCTGGGAGCCTACAGAAGGTTATGTAGTCAAGTCATTTCTTTGTTGTTAACAACAGGGTAAACACCTGCTTGAGGTCAGCTTTGAAAGGTTTTTGGCCTTTTTAAGGAGTCTGCTCTGCCTGACCGTTTGTGTGTGTGTGTGTGTGTGTGTGTGTGTGTGTGTGTGTGTGTGTGTGTGTGTGTGTGTGTGTGTGTGTGTGTGTGTGTGTGTGTGTGTGTGTGTGTGTGTGTGTGTGTGTGTGTGTGTGTGTGTGTGTTCAGATCCTGGTCCACGGGGAGCAGAATGAGATGGCTCGTCTGAAAGCAGCTCTGATCAGAGAGTATGAAGATAACGACGAGGTCCACATCGAGGTCCACAACCCTCGCAACACAGAGGCAGTCACGCTGAACTTCAGGGGGGAGAAACTGGCCAAGGTGAAGGACACGGTCAAACTGTTGATTTCATTCTTATTTACGTTTCACTTTTCTCATTGTAAGATAGAATGGAATGAATGGCAACCGCCAAGAATTTGTGTGTGTGTGTGTGTGGCTATGCTGACTTCAGGTCTGGTTTGTCTTTGTGGGTCTGTACGTGTGTAATTGTGTGCTTGTGAGATACTGAGTTTGTGTGTGTGTGTGTGTGTCTCTGTGTGTGTGTGTGTGTGTGTGTGTCTGTGTGTGTGTGTCTCTGTGTGTGTGTGTGTCTCTGTGTGTGTGTGTGTGTGTGCTCATGTTTTCTGTCTTCATGCTCGCTCACTCCACAGGTGATGGGGTGCCTTGCTGATAAGAAGTGTGCACAGGGCCAACGTGTGTCTGGCATTCTGGTGAAACGCAACTTCAGCTACCACATCCTCGCCCCATCAGACCTGTCCAGTGAGTTCCTGTGTGTGTGTGTGTGTGTGTGTGTGTGTGTGTGTGTGTGTGTGTGTGTGTGTGTGTGTGTGTGTGTGTGTGTGTGTTTAAGGCGTGCACATTTGACTTGGAGCATTGATGCAGTGGCCATGGCCACTGATGGAAAAGAAATAACTGAAACTTGGTGTGTGCTTCATTCTATCTCCCCAGACTACACAGAGCTGGCGATGAGCACGGTCAAACAGACCCAGGCCATCCCCTTCACCGGCCCCTACTCTCTCCTGGTCAACCAGCTGCGCCACCTGGCAGGTACTTTCACACCAGACACACCGCACACAGAGTAGGAAGCAGCTGCAGCAGCAGAGGACCATAGACATGAGGTCACACCAATAGTAGTGTGATGTTTAAAGTCGGGAGAAAACATGTGATGCCAACGTTAACATGACGGAGGTCAAGGGCTATTCAAGGTCATGGTCAAGGTCGTTCTCCTGAATGGTGTGAATGCAGATGTCACATTATGTGTGTGTGCCCGTGGGTGTGTTTTAGGAGATGTGGAGGAGGTCGAGGCGTCTGAGAAGACCGAGAAGATCGAGAAGACCACGCTCAAAATCTTCAAGAACATCACACTGTTGCATGAGGCTGGCATGGTGACGCTCGAGGTGAGCAAGGTTTCGATGTTCTCTAACAACCCTGCAGGCTACACCCAGACACCGTAAGCTTCATTTCCCATCTGTCTTGTCCCACAGTGGGTGGCCAATCCTCTGAATGACATGTATGCTGATGCGGTGACCACAGTAGTGCTGGAGGTGCAGTCCAACCCCAAAGCACAGAAAGGTCAGTGTTGATTATTTTAATAAGATACAGAAATCTAAAATGAGTCGTAATTAATCATTTAAGCCACTCCACTGCTAGCTGCTACTTGTTGACTGCCTTTTCAAAGACGGTGCTGTAACTGCCCTAAACTTCAGACGTATGAACTCGTACTCTCCTATCCTACAAGCATCGTGGATCATTTTGGCAAACGTCCCCTAATAATATGTGTCAATCAAATACAGTGATGGAGAGCAAACCAGAGGCTGTGGACGTGGAAGAATACCAGAGGAGGCTGGAGATTATGTTCCAGTAAGCGGCAATCTACACTAACAACATGATTTTCTAGGACCGGGTTTAGTACCTTAAGTGTTTGTTAAAAGGACCTGTTATGCTCATTTTCAGTGTTCCTAATTGACATGCATACACATGGTTTTTCTCATACGGTACATCTCTATTTACCCTCTGTCTGAAACATCATCTTGTGACAAAGAACAAGGGCTGGAATTTCAGCAAGGAGTTTCAGGCAGCAGAGAAATGTGTGTCTGCGACGGGAGAGAGTTACTCCCTCTGGCCTGTACTTTGGCCTTTGTAACTTTGCAGACTGTTAACATGCACAAAAAACACGTTATAACACTAAAGGAAAGGGGAAAAACTGGAAAAGCATAATGGATCCTTTTATTTACTAAATGGATAGGTGGATAAACATATTGATGCCATTGATTGGTTGATGATTTATTTCATTTCTAAAAGAGTTAAATGGTTCA
This sequence comes from Clupea harengus, assembly GCF_900700415.2. NCBI lineage: Eukaryota > Metazoa > Chordata > Actinopteri > Clupeiformes > Clupeidae > Clupea > Clupea harengus. The sequence continues at coordinate 749,358 of NC_045166.1, forward strand.
ATAGTTCTGGCTTAAAATGAATTGATAACTCATGATCATATTTGAGCATTTAATAAGCATACATCAACAACAGATGTCACAAAAGTGAAATCACGATGCCAGAAACTGCTCTGGGTGATTTTTATTGCCATTCTCTTTTGTAATATAAATGCTGTTGGTTAAAAGCAGGCCTGTACACCCATGATGCAACTGAGAGGGAATCTGATGTCATTTTCCAATGTGTTTCCCTCAGGGACATGTTTGGAGAAGACTGTGTGGACTTCAAGGATCCAAAGAACTTATCAGTGACTGTTGATGGAAAGACGGCCTATATTAGTCTGGAGACTCGGGTAAGGTTTTTTTCACGTGTTCCTACAAATGTATGTGTGTGTTCACAGGATATGCTCACAGGTGCTTAACCAATCACCTGAGATTAAATGCCAGCCTGAACATCTCCCAGTTGTCTGTATAGTATGTCTCCAGATCCAGAACGCGGCGGCGCGTCTGGTGTTCAACCAACCGAAGAGGGCACACGTCACCCCGCTTCTTATTGACCTCCGGTGGCTGCCTGTAGCTGCTCGCATTAAGTTCAAGTCACTTATGCTTGCCTACAGAGTGCTTGATGGTTCTGCTCCCACCTACCTAAATGCTCTTGTAAGGGCAAATGTTACACCCAGGATGCTGCGCTCTTCTAGTGAGCATCGTCTGGCACTGCCGTCTGTGCAAGTACGGCAGTCCAGACTATTCTCATTTGTAGTTCCACGTTGGTGGAATGAACTACCCAGCACTACCAGAGCAGGGGTGTCCCTCTCTACCTTTAAGAAGCTTTTGAAGACCCAACTCTTCAGAGAGCACTTCCCGTCCTAACTGGCACTTCGACTAGTAACTTGCAGTTACATTTCTGCACTTCTTTCTCTCTTTTTTTATTTCATTTTGTTATATTTCTTATGTAAAGTAGTATTTATTTATTGTTACACCAGGTTCTATTGCTCGTAGCTTGAATATTCTCTCCCTTGTACATCGCTTTGGACAAAAGCGTCTGCTAAATGACTAAATGTAAATGTCTCTGAATGTGGTAGTTTCTCTTGTTTTGTGTATGCAGGGATGTGTGTGCATGTGTGCGAGGATCTTGCTAGCTTTGGCTAGGGTTAGTGTGTGTACCTGTACCTGTACCTGTGTGTGAACAAACAAATCTTCCTGCCATTGTCTCATAATGCATCTCTTCCCCAAACACACTCAAACATGCCTGCAGACGGTGGATTACGAGGAGGGCAGTGCAGACGACGAGTCCATCAAGGAGATGGTGGAGCTGGCCGTCCAAAGGCTCTACGATGCCATGAACCCAACGATGTGAACGGACACACAGACAGACAGACACACACACACACACAGACAGACAGACAGACACATAGACAGACAGACAGACACATAGACAGACACATAGACAGACAGACAGACAGACAGACAGACACATAGACACAGACAGACACATAGACACAGACAGACACATAGACAGACAGACACATAGACACATAGACACATAGACACATAGACAGACAGACAGACAGACAGACAGACAGACAGACAGACAGACAGACAGACAGACAGACAGACAGACAGACAGACAGACAGACAGACAGACAGACAGACAGACAGACAGACAGACAGACAGACAGACAGACAGACACACACACACACACACACACACACACACACACACACACACACACACACACACACACACACACACACACACACACACACACACACACACACACACACACACACACACACACACACACACACACACACACACACACACACAGACCCAAGGACCAGCTGACCCCATCTAGCGCGGGAACTTTGTGGTAATTGATGGTAAAAGATCATGGTAGGTGTACAAGAGGATGATTATTGCTTTTATTTCAGCGTGTATCTGTGGCCATTTATGTCCAGCTTATTGAGCTTGAAGGAAGCATAGGGCCCAAGCAGTCTCTGTGGTGATGTTAATATGATTGAGTCCTCTTAAGAGGCGCATGTAGTACATAAGCTGATGATACACGAGTGCTCTGAACACATGGCCTGGCCATATGAACTGGAAATCATTCCAACTCAAATTTGTTTTGTATTGTGTAGGTTTTCAAACACTGAAATTGTGAAATGATTGATTATTTTGGTGTAATAAATATTTCCACGTTTTTTTGGATTCGGGTGGATTTATTATTGCGTCATCATCACACAGTGAGCCAAAGGAAATGAGTTATTCATGTTTATTGGAAAAGTCACACGGATGCTATAAGAACATCTACTGGCAGTGCACACACATAACACTGTATCTAACACTTCAACGGCTGGTGACGAGTGTGTTTTGAAAGGAACCAATTGGAAAAATATGACCCCACTAAAGGTTCTCAACAGCTTTGCTAATGAGACTAATTAGGAGTTAACAAGTGGTCTATTCCTACATTCACATACCTGTTATATGAAACACATGAATGTAAACATGTTCATTACTTGTCACAGACTTGCAACGGTGAAAGCCTTTGCAGAAATAACCTACAAAACCAGGGGTGTCTGAACAACTGAATCAGCTATTGAGAATAATACCAGTGAGGGTTCACCATCAGATCCCCTGAAGTGTTGGGAACTATTATAAAACTGCAGTGTACACAGACAATAGGGTTGTTTCTAATAAGGCACTTATAACCCTGCAAAATGTGTCTAGCCCTTCTTTGACCATTTTTTGACCTGTCAATGCCACTTTGTCTTTAATAGAAAGGTATAAATGTCCAAATCATTTGATTTGTTGCAATGTGATTGTCTCTTTCAAAATACACCCGTATTAATATTGTTATATGGCAGCGCGGAGCCCAAAACAAGTTTCCACATGGGGACAATTAAAGCATATTGTGATCTCGATCTATACGTTTACAAATAAGGTACTTTGAACAGAAACCTCAAGGAAAAAATGCAGCATTTGAAGTGCAAAACATCTTTGTGAAGAGTAATGACTTGTGTTTTCATATAGTATAGTAAACAAATTGTAACATTCTTAAAAATGCACTCATACCTGAAGTCATATCTGTATATTATGCTTTAGCCTGTCCTGATGCTAGGTTTTGACATGTCCCTGATTTCTTTAAAAAAACTAGTAATTTTTACAAAAATGTAAATGCTGTATATTCTACTGCTCTGATGGAAAATGGCAATGGGTGTCTGTTGTCAATGTCTTTTCTCACCATCAATACATACCTAAAACCTTCTGAGAAAACTACAAAGGAACCTGTATATCTTCAGAAACTATCAAAGGAACCTGTATATCTTCAGAAACTGTATCAAAGGAACCTGTATATCTTCAGAAACTGTATTGGGGGTTCTTGCATCTCTACATTTAACGAACATGACCGTAAACAGGTTGATGTCACCTTGATTATCATGATAAGGCAAACTACACTGAAACCAACTGGAATATTGAATCAATTGGATGAAGGTTACTTGGCTTCGCTTGAACTGATATCTACAGACACCCATCATTTTTGGACGATGCTGAACTAACATTAGATACTAATTAAGATGAAAATGAACAACAGAAGTACCTACACTTTGATACAGTAACCCTTGTGTCCACTTTGAGAAGTTCAGGATTGTAGGAACAGTGTACACACTATTATTTCAAGAATGAGTTACCAGTAATATTCCATGTAACCTGTCCTTGTAAACCGGTTTAAAACAGCCCTATGTAGAGCCAGCTTCTGGGGTTTTTCATTTCTCGTGATGGCTTTGGTGTTTAAGCAAAAGTCAACCTACTCAATGCAGCAGCAATTCACACACAGCATTTAACCATTATTCAGTCTTTAACAAATATATATATAAAAAATATAAAATTCCCTCAGTTATTTTTGCAGAGCGCGTATCAGTGCTTGTAAAGTGGTTCATACGGTGTCATTTCTCAGTGCTTGAAGGCCTTCTTTAGCAGAGTGGCTTTACAAGACAGCCTATTTGGCAATACCAGCATTTTCAGACACGTAAAAGTATATGCTGACGTTTCAAAATTCAAAGTACGTAACTAAATACATAATCTCCAACATGGGAGTAGAAATGATTCCAAATGTGTCTCTGTTTCTAATTTAAGTAAAAATGAAATGTCTATTCTGCTGGAATTGCCTGACTGGCAAAGTAAATTGTTAAGCAAATGTATGTATTATGCCCTAATGTCATTATGACACAAGTCCCGCTTGTTCCACTACAATATGTACCTTGTTCAGAGTTAAGCTGTCGCTGTCGCTGTCTCTGTCTCTACTTGTGGCTGTTGCAGTTAACTTGTACTTTTGAGTTTGGAGCTCAGCTGTTTCTTTCTACCTCTCTTTCTCTCCATCGCTCCCTCTTTCTCTCTCTCTCTCTCTCTCTCTCTCTCTCTCTCTCTCTATCCAGTTAGCATACTGTCTCTTTGCTGTTGAGGCGTGCTTGTCTCTGCAGCCGGAATGATTTGGCTTTGTCGCTGCGCACAGCACTGGCGGGAGAGCCCCGGGTCAGGTCCTCGAAGGAGCGCGCCGCCGTGCTTCCGGAGGAGAAGTCCTCCTCCAGGACCTGCTCGTCCAGCGGCGAGTCGTAGCTGGGGTCCTCCTGGATGGTGGCCATGCGGGGAGTCTCGGGCGCGGGGATAAACGGGCCCAGGACGGGGGTCGGGTTCAGGGCCGGGGGGGTGCTGGTCTGCAGGGGCCCTGAGGCCTGGAAGCGGGGGGCGGCGGCGGACAGGAAGGTGGGAGGAGGCTTGAAGATGTGCAAGGAGGCAGAATCCAGACTGCTCAGAATCTCAGCATTCTGATAGAAAAGACAGAGAGCGCACAGAGATGTATAAGGACCTGCTGAACACCCACTGCCCATTGACCTTATAGTATGTGCTCAAATCTTTGGTCAAATGGGACATTTCAAGGTGCAGAGTGATTATTACACTGGGGTAAAACAGAGACTTGGCACTTACACTGGGGTAAAACAGAGACTTGGTCTTCAGCTCATACTGCTGGTCTAGTTTCCTGTCCTGGAAGTGAAACAACACAGACCAGAGCTTAGGCCAAGAGCTTAAGACCTGTGATACATGAACTGTGTTTCAAGATGGTAAGTACTATTTAACTAATCAATCTAATTACAAACTAACGTTTCGTCTCAGTGAATAAATATTACAATGTATTTTAAGTCCTGGAGTGAGCTCACTGTAACGGGTCACAGATCTGGAGTGAGCTCACTGTAACGGTTCACAGATCTGGAGTGAGCTCACTGTAACGGGTCACAGATCTGGAGTGAGCTCACTGTAACGGGTCACAGATGTGGAGTGAGCTCACTGTAACGGGTCACAGATCTGGAGTGAGCTCACTGTAACGGGTCACAGATGTGGAGTGAGCTCACTGTAACGGGTCACAGATGTGGAGTGAGCTCACTGTAACGGGTCACAGATCTGGAGTGAGCTCACTGTAACGGGTCACAGATCTGGAGTGAGCTCACTGTAACGGGTCACAGATCTGGAGTGAGCTCACTGTAACGGGTCACAGATCTGGAGTGAGCTCACTGTAACGGGTCACAGATCTGGAGTGAGCTCACTGTAACGGGTCACAGGTGTGGAGTGAGCTCACTGTAACGGGTCACAGATCTGGAGTGAGCTCACTGTAACGGGTCACAGATGGAGCCGATGTTCAGGACTCACCACACAGTGCACCAGAATACTGAGAGGGATCCAGATGAGCAGGGAGAAAGCGATCACTGAACCCACAATGTTGTCTGCCAGGAACTTCCCTACAGACAGAAAAAAGGAATCAGAATCAGAATAGTATTTATTGCCAAGTAGGTTTACACTTACCTGGAATTTGTTCTGGTGTATAGGTGCATACAGTGAACATAAAACATACAAACACAATAAGTACTACACAAACACAATAAGTACTACAATACAAAAAGCAGGGCAGGAGTGCAAAAGTGGATGTGCAATGTGCAGTGTGCAATGTAGTGTGTGTTAACATAACACAGGCTTGAGGTGTGGGGGCGGGATAAGTGTCCACGTCAGGTGGGGGTCCCGGGCCTTGTTAATAAGCCACTTGAGGTCTAGTCTGGTATGAGACTGTTACATGATACTATGATATCTACATACAGTCCCCTCCACAATTGGTAAAGATTAGCTTAGTCTGTCTGAAAAAATGGGGAAAATCCAACCTTTTAAGTCAATTTATTTGGAGAAAAAAAAAATACCTCATCAACAAATAATTATTTTTAACAAAATGACATGTGCCACCATTATCGGCACCCCTAGAATTTCTTACAAACAAAAGTGTAACATTTATATTTGACTTTTTAAGTTGAGAGTCAAGAGTGTTTAGAAACTTTCAAGCAGTAATCCATGACTTCCAGTTTCACTGTGGTATAAATATGAGATGACACAGAGGCCAAATACCCCAATCTTTTTCCACATGAGAAAGATAAGAGAACGCACAAATCAAAAGGGAAAAGTCTGCTGACCTTCATCAACTAGGAAGAAATAGCTACTCCCCCTAAAATGCCCATATCTACCGTTAAGACAATTATTAAAAAGTTGAAATGAACTGGAACTGTTACAAACTTGCTTGGAAGAGGACCAAAGATTCTTTTGCCCCCCACGCACAACGAGGAAGGTGGTGAGAGGCAAAAGAAATCCCTCGGAAACATCGTTAGGGTACATGAAATGGAGGCCATGAAACACCTTAAATCAAAATCTGGATTTTTCTCATTTTATTATCGTGAGACTAAGCTTATTCACCAAAAGGTGATTTATTTATTTTTACTCTTTTTAGTCATCATTACCAGAGGTGCCAATAATTCAATTAAATAATTCAATCTCTTTTGATCTTGATGATATACAATACTGCATTAATCCCAGAGAAGGAAGTTCCTGGCTCAGAGAGTTACATAATAAAAACAAAACAAGTTTTAGTACAGCTTGTGTGCATGATTTGAATTAGTAAAAAGTTAAAACATTGAACAAGTAGGTCTGAATGTGAGATTTTCCATTTAAACAAAAAACCCACCAAATGTGTTGATGTCCAATTTTTCGATGAAATCCCACAGTCTCTCAATGACATCCTGCACCTGCTTCATGCATTTCCCCTGGAAAACAACAAACGACATTTCAATCAACATGCACAAAATACCTTTCTTGACAGCCTCCCCGTGAAATGCTGTAAGACCTGCCAAGTACGTCTTCTGAGGAGAGGCGTTTGGCAAACCTCTTCTCTCAGTTTATCAGTGAGGAAAACCAGAGCAGATCTCACACGTGTAATCCAGTGCAGCTAAGTCACTCACGTTCCCATCGCAGAAGCCTACGGTGCAGGGTTTGCCTTTGCGCAGAAACAGGAAATGGCTCTTCTGATCGCGGTAGGGGGTGCACAGCCCATTCCTAATCCGGCAGCACACCTTACAGGAGCTCTTCGTCTCTGACAGAGTGGGAGGAAGAGGTGGAGACAGTGAGTAACAATGATACAGAACTGAGTGATATTCTGGAGTAAAGGTCAGTGGATGAGATCTGACCCCACAATAGCAGCATAATGAGAACGTTGAGTGTGTGTGGGCTTTAATACAAAAGAGAGTTGTTCTCGAGATCTACTAAATAACCCAAAAGGATAGGAAAAAACAATTTACGGATTCCTCCCAGTCATGATCTAATGCTATTGTCAGAGAGGCATACCATTGCAGGCACAGGGCTCCAGCCTGGCGAAGGCCACACAGAAGGGGATGCAGTCTCCGCTCCGACACTGGCCGTTGTCCACGCACACCGTCTCGTCTGGAGCGTTCTCTGGAGGCGGACACCCACTGTCGTTCCCTTAGGGGCCCAATCCAAAGGAACCAGACAAGTTATCAGTTATGATACTGCATCGACTGATGGTATTGATCCGTTATCAGTTATGATACTGCATCGACTGATGGTATTGATCACGTTATCAGTTATGATACTGCATCGCCTGATGGTATTGATCCGTCTTACCGACAAACCACATTGTGTGTGAGCCCACTACAAGTGCCAAGGTCAGGACTAAACCCCAGCTGTAGATTGGAGGGTGAAAACGGCCCGCGTACATAGTGAACCTGGGATTGGGACTACATGATGTAGATTGGAGGGTGAAAACGGCCCGTGTACATAGTGAACCTGGGATTGGGACTACATGCTGTCTGTGGAGGGTGAAAACGGCCCGCGTACATAGTGAACCTGGGATTGGGACTGCATGCTGTCTGTGTCTGCAGGGCGACGGTGGGAGGCCCTTACCTGTGCAGTAAGACATCCCCTTACAGGTGGCATTGATGGGCTCCTGACAGGCCTTCCCCTTTCTCTCGTACACGCAGTCTTTACAGCAGGCACTGTTACGATCACTGAGGGGGAGAGACAGAGAGGGAGAGAGAGGGTTACAGAGAGAAAGAAAGAAAGAAAGAGAGAGAGACAGAGAGAAAGGAAGAGAGTGAGAGAGAGAGAGAGAGAGTGAGTATAAGAATGGAATGTCCCACATGGTGGTGTCTGTGAAGCTCTCTATGCATCATTGCAACTAAAGCTTAAAGTACCTGCACTGTTTCCCAGGCCGGAGTTTGCAGTTAGCAGTGCAACAGGGGTCATTGCTGAGGTGCAGAAGTCCGGGGTCACACTCCTCTCCATCCTCTACGCGCGAGTTGCCACACACGCTGCTGTTCCGCACACGAAAGCAAGAGGGCGCCTTGGCCCTGAGTCGCTTCAGGATGGACATCTTGCTACAGTTGGAGAAGAGCTGTGCGCACACGTACAGAGGACAGGCAGATCGTTCATTGAAGAGACCAACATCCTCAACCTCATATAACCAAGCCTAGCCTACTTGCCCCGTTCCAAGAGTATGGGCCAGCAGAAGCCCTTAAATGCCCCAATTGGACTATACTGAACTTGGACAAACACATCTGCTTAATGACTGCATATAAATATGACATTCAGGTAGCAGTGCTTCTGACGGATTCATTGGCAGTCAAGGGGGGGGGGGGGGAGCACCTTGTTGTTGGAGTGGTCCCCGCTGACAGCGATGGGGTACATGACGTATTTCCCTCCCTGGTCGTCACGGGGTGCGCAGTACGGAACGTCGTCCGGGTCGTGCACCGCGCCAAAGTTATGACCCAGCTCGTGAGTGGTGACGAGGTCGGCCTCCTTCAGGCGAGTAGGAGGGAGAGGAATGTTTAGAGTAAACAAGTCGAACGAATAATCACATGCATCACGGCTGAGACGTGGCTTCCCTCATCTGTTTACAGACTCGGCGGGAAGCATAGACGTACGGAAAGAATTTCATGAACTTACCTTTGTCAGTATAGTTTTCCCATAATTCTTTGTGCTAGTTAGCCCAGTGTTTAGGTATATGGCTTTCTGGTCACCTGATGAGGGAGTGCACTCTGAAACACATGAGGCTGGTTTAGTTAAGTCAAGTAACGTCATGTCACATGAAATAGCATAAATAAAGCCCAGGAAATATTAATGACCATCAACATCATCTCTCAATTGACACCTTACCAAGAGCACATGAAATAGCAGTTAGGACAATCCTACGTTTAACCTTCTAAGTAAAATAAAAACATCCAGGACTTAGTTGCAGTTCCTGTAAGCGTATCACTGACACGAGGCGAGAAGTTAGAAAGGGGGGCTCACTATCAGAGCACACGCCGCCAGGGAAGCCCTGTTTGGAGGGGGCCACATACGCCAGTCCCAGGGTGCCCTCGTCAAAGTCCTGGTAGGTGAAGAGATGTGCCAGACACACCTGGGACGCATTGTCAGCAATGTCTCTGCTGAATTGCTGGAGTGAGACAACAAGAGAGAAATGAAAGAGGATGAGAGATGATTAATGGATCCCCACTTTTTTTCCCCACACAATACAGCAGTGATACAACAATGTTGCAATGTCATATGACAGGGTCCTACTGGGTCAGTCAAAATGCTTGTAGCTCTAGTCTAGATGTTCTAACCTCAAGGTTCAAACTTCTCTCCACTCATTTCCCCTCACAGAAAGGTAAAGGACACTTAAGACAATAAATGTATTTGACAACCTCCACCCAACACTCACCTCCAGGAGTTTCTTCACATCCCACACGTCTTTGCCCTTAACCGGACTACCTTCCATGTTGAAGTGGAGTTCACCCGCGGCTACCGGGGTCGGCTTATTGTTGATAATAATCTAAGATGTGTGTGTAAAGGCCCAGGTTAAGTATCAGTTATGAAAGTGACCTCAACAGTGAGAATGATTAGCATGATAGATGTGGAGGTACATTAAGGTACATTGAAGATATTGGCAGGAAAAGGTGTTCATCTAAAATCTAGTTTTGCACGACAAAGCCCAAGGTTGGGATGTCCTTCTCACCTGATGGATTTGCACACCATAACCTTTGAACTCCTCATCCCAAGATGTGTTCCTATAGATGTCATCAACACGGTCGATCAGTTCAATCTGAACAGAGAACACAGGAGAAGTCATAATCCCAACCTTTTTTTTTCAGGTCTATACTTTCATTTCAGGTGACATGATTAGTCCTAATCGGGCAGATTGTGAACAAGACAGCCTTGTGTCCATGTGTCCGTTTGTTCTCACCAGGTAGTTGAGGGTGGTGCTCTCCTCCCCACGACCCATGTGCTTGAAGAAGCGGTGGTCAGCCACCAGCAGTAGAGGACAGGTGTTCACATTGTGGTCGTGCACCTGCCGTGTTTTTCTAACGTGTTCTGAGACAGTATCAAACAGTGTGGTGGTTTAGCAACTTGGGGAGTGTTGGTGCCAAGCTTAACTTACCATACAACAGCCAATAAGAAAATTGTGGGGCATTAGCAAGTACCACTGTGTGCCATAGGACTGCATTATCAAAATCCCTGACCCTACAACATTCATCTGTGCTTTTCCCTACGCATACTGCAATCTTGCCCAAACTAAATACAGTCTGCTGGAAAACTCCTTCTGTCAGTCGGCTGCAGATTTAGATTCATGGCCAGTCTCACCCTCCTCTTCTACATCCGCATTGCTGTGGGGAAGCTGTACTCCCTCTGGAAGGAGGTCGCGGGAGCTACCGCTGACGTAGCCACATACTTTGGAATTGGCAAGGCGGCTAATGTTGCGGATGTCCTCCGAGCGGTAGACCAGCAGCCGGTCATCAGCCGGCGCTGCAGTGAACCTCCACAGGGGCTGAAGGGGGAGAGTGGTGAAGGAGGGGACAACACAGTCGGTGGATGAGTGGATGAAAGAAAGCAGAATTCAGTGAAAGGATGAAGAAAAAAAACAGCCAGGGAGGACAGAGAAAGGAACTAGGCACCAGGAAACTGTTCTTCTTTAATACAGCATCTGATGAAATCCGATAGCTTTTTCTTTCACTTCTCCATTCCAGACTTTGCATTAGTATATTCTGATTGATATCCACACCAGTGCAAGGCCACTCAGGCAGGGGGAAATAAAAGAGGAAGTCACGTATGGATTGGGAATGGCTCTCAGATGGGCAACATTTTGACCTCAATTTAGTAGGTGTCAACACCCTGAGTATGTCAATGTGATGGCACACAAAGCAATACTTGCCTTATTAACTGACATTATTGATTCTTTTTAGGACTACCTCAAACCAAACAAGGCCTAACCACAGGTTGTATATGACTGTTAAACACTAGCAGCTAGTAGCAGACTGTTAAACACTCATTTACTGCCCAAAAAAAAAAAATTGCTGATCTATAGGTACTGTATATACCTATATATATATATATATATATATATATATATATAGATATATATATATATAGAGAGAGAGAGAGAGAGAGAGAGAGAGAGAGAGAGAGAGAGAGACTTTCAATGTACTCATAGATTTATTTGAACTTCCAACAACATGGCCATAATTCTAACTTTAAGATTGTATCATCATGTCTTCCCAACCACTGAATCAAATGACTTTAATTCAGAAACATGACCAAAACCGCACAAATAATAGCCCTAAAATAAACCAAGCTGACCATGAAAAGAAAATGTGTCAACCCTTCCCAAATTGCAAAATGGTTTAGTCCTGTAATTATTCTTCACAATAGACATTTCATTTGATCCTCAGCATATATTTCTCTTGCATCTTATCAGTGTCCTGACCGTTGTTGACATTTTGTTGGAATTTCAACAACAATGTCATTTCTGTTCACTGAAGGTCAACCTGAGAGGTCAACCTGAGAGACTAAATAAGAGGCTAGGCTGACGTAGGTGACATACCTCTATGTTGTACTCAGCAGACTAAATAAGAGGCTAGGCTGGCGTAGGTGACATACCTCTATGTTGTACTCAGCATCATGGGTGAGGATATGGGCAGAGAAGTCGTTGTCATCGATGTGAGCCTGGACTCGAGAGTGCTCCTCCCCTGTGGAGAATTAGGCACTCAATTTAACGCGTGTAGCAATTAACACCATTTACAGAAAGTGGTAACCCATATAAATGTTGGCTTATGTACTATACTGAGGCATATTCTGTTGAACTGCTTCTAATTCAGACATAATGATCAGTGGTCACAAGTCAAAGACTGATCATCTTCTCTTTTAGTTTGTTGGAACAACAAGTCAACCTCAAGACGTATTCCAGAGACCTGTGTTCCGAAAAATGTCTATACGGTCATACTGCCTACTGAGTTGATACTTGTCGAGCCTAAAGACCCATGCTTGAAGGCGTTCACAATCAGCAGATAGCTGTAGAAAAATAGAACAGGTATGATATTCACCGATTACATGCCCTGTGAAGAAGTTCTGTCTCTGCACTTCTAGAAGTTCCTCATTCCCATTCTCATCCATAACCACAGCCCTGAAGTCAGCAGTAAACAGCTCCGTGTTGCTTGTCAGATAAAGCCTAAAGTGCCTGAATACAAAAGCAGACAGGGAAAAACAATAAATGGTGTTTGAAAATGCACCAAATATAATTACGATAAAATAAAGTAGTAGGCTACAGTCTGCTCAAGTGAGACTGATAAAAAAAATCCATAGGAAACCTAGAGTGTTTGACAACACACCAAGGTTAAGTGATGATGTTCTTCTTTCGTCTGTCCTTGGCCCAATTCACTTTCAAATCTAGGTCAAAAAGACAAACCTTTGCAGGGCCGTGAAACTGAGCAACCTCTCCATATGGGTGTGCATCTGGACATCTCGCTTTCGGACCGAGTGTTGCTTGAGGCTCGACATGGACAGAACCTCATAGTCGGACAGCAGGGAACTAAGGGTGCCTGGGGAGGTGACACAGGTGGTCATAATGGGACAGTCACTCTTCTACATTTTACTGAGATCTCTTGTCTATTCTTCAGTGAAGAAGTGGCCATGGCACACGCGATGGGGAGGAACACACGCTAAATGTTACAAAAAGGCAGCACAGCAACAGGTTAATATTCCAACTTTACCAGCCATGTGATGTACATTCTTAGGTTTAAACGTAATGAAATGGAATAAAGCAAAGCTGTCAACTTACTTGATAATGTCAAAATCATCTTAACATAGGCTGGGTTACTAGAGTCATTTAGCTCACAATCAATGAAAACGACTTCGTAGCGGCTAATCCAAACTCACCTAGTTCGTGGTCTCCAACATCACCTCGAGCAGTCACTCCCATAAAGAGTGAATAAAATACAACACAAACAAAAACACCCATGGCGGCCAGGCTTGCGCTGCGGAATAATGTTTATACCCAGCTTGCTTATCCCGAGCAGTTATTACGTGATGTCCACAGGATTACCAGCCTGCTTCAATCAACATCAACATCTGGACGTTATGATATGAGCCTACATACTAAAAAGTTCGCTCGCTCATGGGCCGACGCGACGCGTTACAAAAAAGCAATGAATGAACTTGAATAATGAAACAAACTAACCAGCTACATTTTATATTAAACACGGTTGCTTGCATGTATTAATCCTCGCTGATAAAACTTAAGAAGTAACTCAGGGAGAATGCAGGCAAAGTCGTCAGCCCATACGAGAGCGACTGCACACCCGGAAGTACTACCCTACTAGAAAAAAATCTGTTTTGGCATGCGTCAGTTTGAGCACCCAACCCCCTTCATAGGAAATGAACTGTTTGTATAATCTTATCTCAGAACATGATGGCGAGTGTCTCATAATAGTGCCGGGTGAGAAGTGTCTTTGCAGGGAGAGCCAATTTTCTGGCTGTTTAAATCGGGCCAGACGGAGTGACCAAAGCTTACATAAGTGTGTTCACTCGACTAGAACAGGAGGGGATGTACATAAACGAATCCTCGTACTTCGTGACATCTGCGTTCATCTATTTTTAATAGTTGCCTTGTACCCATTTTACCCTTCAGATATTTGCACTAGATTTATTTGCTGAGGTGATAAATTAAACCAAGATAGTCTGATGAGACAACAGACATATTGTACTGTCATCACACCTCATGAGTGTCCATTTATAGCCTATGCTGCTTAGTAAGTAGCTCACCATTGACATTTGCACAATTCCATGACCACCACCCACCCAAAAATGACAAGTGTTTCAAAGACGTGGTTTACAAAATGTCATCTTTATGTATGTTACATAACTTGCGTAGGGCATTCACGTTTCCACAAGGCTTTAAAGGACTACAATCAATGATTTGCAAATACACAATAGTGGTCCAAATCTCTATAGACAAAGCACTGGACAAACCAGGCACCCTTGTGCAAGTGCACAAACCTGCGATGAAAAGTACTGAGTCCAAAGTGGGAATTTAGTGATTGCAGAATTGGATCCCATTCCAGTGTACACTGAAACCCGGCATGCATGAGGTCATATAAATATTTTTCATTTAATCTTTGTTCGGTCTGCATATAACGCCACCATATCATGTAATTCTATTAAGTCATGCGACAATGTAAACACATTGATGTGAACATTACCCAAAAGGAGTGCTTGTGTCCTTCAAGGACGCACCTTGTTACTGCCGATGAAAAATGTTGGCTTGGCGGAGAAAGGCTTGCCGACTTGCTACTGTGGTTAGACTATAGCTCACAAAGAACAGAGGCTTCTCTATTGTTTCAAACCCAATGCATGAATGGTCAATAACAGTTATGAAGACCTTTGTCTCAGCTGCTGATGTAACAACAGTTCAAAAGGGGATGGAAAGACTAGACAAAAGTTGGCAAATTACAATATCACACCATTGACTGCCACAGCCTTGCATTGAACAATTGGTGTTTCAAATGATGCACACACATCCTGCTGCACTCAAATCAACTGGAGTCATTATCTTCGTTACATAAATCTAGTAATACTTTTCTATGGCAAAGACCGCACATAAGGAAGGCCAGGGCAAACACAATTCAAGGAATGGAGATATCAATTTAACTCAGGTTTTATAATCATAACAAAAGCCAAGTGGTGGAAAACATACAAAAGTATTCCATATACACACAAATATGCACATACAGTGCCCATAGAAAGGATTCACCACCCCTTGAAAGTTTTCACCGTTTATTGTTTTACAAGACTGAACCGTAGAGCCGTCAGACCATAAAACCTTCTTGCACTTGACTTCAGAATCTCCCACATGCCATTCTGGAAAGCTAGCCAAGATTTCATAGGAGCGTTTTTCCCCAACAGTGGCTTTCTCTTGGCTACTCATAAAGCTGGGACTGGTGAGGAGCCAGGGCAGCAGTTGTCGTATGCCCAGACAGTGCCACCCAACAGAAGCTTGTAAGTCAGTCAGATAAATCCTAGTTGTCTTGGTGGCTTCCCTCACTAGTCCCCTTCTTGCACAGCCACGGATGTTTTGAGGACCGTCTGTTCTAAACAGATTTACGGCTGTGCCATATTCCTTCCATTTCCTCATGATGGATTTAAATGTACTTCAGAGATATTCAGTGAAATGTTCTTGTCTCCTTCCCCTGACTTGCCCATTTCAATAATCTTTTTGCCAAGTGGCTTGGAGCGTTCTTTTGTCTTTTGCTAGTATACTGGTTCACCAGTGACGATACAGGCGTATTTATACAACTCTTGAAGTGCATTTACTGCACACTGGTGATCTCCATTTCATTAAATGCATAACTTCTAAAACCAATTGGCTGCACCAGTCATGATTTACGTGAGTCACATCAAAGGTGTAAATACTACATTTTGTATTCATTTAGATCACTTTGCAGAGCTCTGTTTTTACTTTGACATGAAAGTCTTTTTTTTTTTTTTTTGAGTAAAAAAAAAAAAAAAGCCAAATGAAAATCAACCATGATTCAATGTTGTCAGAAAAGATTAACGGTGAAAACTTTCAGAAGGAGGGTGAATGCTTGTTCTAGGCCCTGCGCATGCTCACAAGCACACACCAACACATCTGCAATTATGGGTATCCATGGATAGAATATTCTTAAGTGAAACGAGGAATGAAGGGATGAATGTGTAAAAAGTTTATTTTTTTCTTCTTTTTCCTGGTTTTAGTGGAGGTGTTTTGTTCTCCTAGTTATCGGCTGCGTCTCCTGCGTCTCCTCCCTCACCTCCTCCTTCTCCTGCCTCTCCTCCCTCACCTTCATCAGCGGCGCTGTCGGAGGTCCATAACTAGAGACAGGAAGAAACATTAACCAGGAAAAGGACAACAATGGACAAAGACAATAAAAAAGGAAAAGAAAACGCATAACATAAACAAGGAACATAAACAAACACCAATTAAATACAAGTAATTAAATAAAAGCACAAATTCAGGTAGCCTCTAAAACTATGCCACAAACCCACCTTGAGCCATTTACTAGATAAAGTTAACATGTACATTTGCAGAATGAGACTTAGAGGGGGTTCAATCCACAGGGGAAATTAGTCAACCAAAAGATTTGTTCATAAACACTTTCATAGCTCCAATTTATCCAAAGTACTGAAGGCTATATAACAAGTATTCAACTTTCTACACACCAAAGCCCCAACTTTCACCAATTTGTCATCAACCCACAATCTCACCCGGACATTAACCACCATTTGGCCAAACCCCCTTAGCTCCAAATGGCACTGTTCCACTTACTGATATCAGCACGGATCTCAAAGCATTGCTTTTATTAACAATTTAACGAGTGAGCATTTTAATTGGTTGCACTGAGCCACGACGGCCACAAATGGCCCTGGGAACACGGACAGACTCAACCCCACGCTGTGATAATGCAACTTCTGACTCAACAACCTGACGGAGTATCTCAAACATGTTGGATCCCACTCCTCTGCACGAGAGGCCTCTCAGACGCCACGACTACTTTATTACGTTTCCTGAATGATACTAAATCTGAATGTGCCCACTGAGTCCTAACACTTTCACAGGCATACAACCTTGTTTCAACAGCACAAGTTTTATGTTATGTTTGCTTGTCAGAGGAGCATCTCTCAAGTCAATATAAAGATGTGTAAGCCAGGTTGCTCGTATACCGAGTAGAATACAGTGCCTGTATGCCGTGCAAATAAAGAGTGTTTGAGTGATGCAGACGTGGGATTAGAAATCAGTCGTTTCTGATGTATTCGTGTGTTCTACTCACTTTCCAGTGTCACAATAAGCCGTGTGTGCATCTTAGCCTCTTTAAAGAGGTTAGAGGAAGATGCTATGAGGGGTGTGAGTCAACCACAGCATCTTTTGAAGTTGCTAGAGTTGACACTTTGGCACCGGTAGTGGTGCTACAGAACACGCTAAGGCACCTGTAGTGGTGCTAGAGAACACGCTAAGAACACGCTAAGGCACCTGTAGTGGTGCTACAGAACACGCTAAGGCACCTGTAGTGGTGCTAGAGAACACGCTAAGGCACCTGTAGTGGTGCTACAGAACACGCTAAGGCACCTGTAGTGGTGCTAGAGAACACGCTAAGGCACCTGTAGTGGTGCTAGAGAACACGCTAAGGCACCTGTAGTGGTGCTAGAGGACACGCTAAGAACACGCTAAGGCACCTGTAGTGGCAAAACTTCAGTAACTCCAAGCTGTGAAGTCATAGTGAGTATTTGGGTGTAGTGTAGGCATACGCGTCAACTCAGCCGTATAAGAAATCTATGCCTATCCTGAACCTAATCCCAGATAGTTTGTGGGAAAATAGTGTGGGTCCCTTATTTCCGATAGAACATTAAGCCAGTAGAGAAGGTGAAGAACTGAAGACTCACTGTGAGGTTGTCTCTCAGTAGCTGCATGATCAGTGTGCTGTCTTTGTAGGAATCTTCATTCAGCGTATCCAGCTCAGCGATGGCTTCATCAAATGCCTGCAAAGAAACATTTGCCAGGCAAGTCAGAGGACCCAGGAGCGCCACACAAACACACACACACACACACGTACAGTTATAGTTCTTAGGAAAATGAAAAAAGCCTGTAGTACTCCCTATGCTAGAATAGAAACACAATTGTATTCAAAGGGTTTCATTCAGCACTATCAGAAAAGGGTGAAGTGATTGCACAGCTGTATGAGCACTGGTTAATTGGCTTTGGGTGCTAGGGCCAGTTTGGAACACATACACTATAGAGGGCAATTTCCAGCAACTGAAAATACAATATTCTATATGCTATGGCAATGCACATACTGTACTTCTCTGAATCATTTTCTCATTAGTCCCATTTTAAAGCTTCTGTCTGTATTAGACCAGGCTTGGCCACCATGGAGTTCAACCCCAGCCTCCGGTGTGCTGTAGCCACACAAAATAATTTATAGGAACGGATGCCAGTCTTTAGAAGAACGTATCGATTGGTTAATACATCCGGACCATGGTGAACATTTTAATTTGAAAATGTTCTTGATGCAGCCCAACGGAGCGGTCACAGTGACATTTTTAAATCACAGGTTATTTATTTTTGTGATCACCGCCAGAATAGTGTTTCTAACAATTATCCCAACACTTCCATTACAACTGCCAAAGCTGCAAACACCAACCTAACTAAACTACTTCACTCGACAAACAACTACTTGGCACCTGCGCTCAGCGGGGACACCCACCTGCTTAGCCAGGGAGCAGGCCTGCTCCGGGGAGTTGAGGATCTCGTAGTAGAAGACGGAGAAGTTGAGGGCCAGGCCCAGACGGATGGGGTGCGTGGGCTGCATCTCGCCCTTGCTGATGTCAAAAGCCTCCTGGTAGGATCCCTGCGAGTTGGTTATCGTCTCTGCAGGGACAAACAGAGACACGGCAGGGTGTGCCTTTAAATGTCTGCCCGTTCACTTAGAGATTACACACACACACACAGTACAGGTTTCCCATTATAGTTTGGGTGGGAGTGTCTGCAGGAACAGGTCACTTTAAAGATGTTGGGCGGTCTTTGGGGAGTCCCCTCTATGATGGATGGATATAGCCAGGGTTTCCACAGGGCAATGTTGAGACTTGATCCACAAGTTACTCATTTACAGATATGGAGATAAAATATGACAAGCTTTGCAACAAAGGAGCACAGATCTTCTTTTAATACATTACATGAGGTACGGTATATTACAAACGTGATTTGACAGAAACCAGGCATTTAACTTCACACATGCGGAAACATAACCAGGAGGGCTATTAAAAGAGGACACTTCGGGAGTCAGAAACACCCCGAACTCAGTGTGAATATAGTCATAAAGCCCACATCAGTGTAGTCAGCTTAATATTATATCGAGTATGCAATAACAAACATTCTAATATTTCAAATGAAAATGGTAAAAGAAATAAGATGTGAAATACATATTCCTATACGATGGATTCAAGTTAGTAGCAGAACAAGCATTAGATTGTGTGCGTAAACTCACCCTTCCTGTTATCTCCTGTGGCAACTTCAGCAAGATATCTGAAGTAGTCTCCCTTCATCTTCAAATAGAACACTTTGCTCTCAGGGTTTGTGGATTTCTCAATCAAAAATTTGGTCAAAAGCTCCTGTAAGAGAAAAGGGAAACAGACAGTTTGTACCTCGCCATCAACACATTTCCTGAGCCGTTCCAGAAAGCAGAAGTGTGCATCATTCTGCATCCTCACTTGAGCTGAGCACACACTCATTAATCTACTCTCCTCCATGAAACCATAGTAACACCAAACGAGGATTTGACCAGAGGTTGTTTTAAGGTCTCGGCTCTCCAAATCTCGGTCTGTCTGGATCACACGTCATGTTGGAATAACATCCCTTGCCCTGGGTGACTATTTTGGATACCATGACAACACACCAACGAGTAAATTCAAAAGCAGTGTGTGTAAGTCTAAGATAATGTCACCACATGAACCATGTTCAGAGTATGGTGTGGAAATGATGCTGCAGAGGGACAAGAGCCTGCACGGTATAACCTACTTTTCTGCAGCCCGCAGCTGCCAACCTACACTACACTGTTCAGCTAGAAGCCAGAGTGTTTATTTAGGGTCCTTAAATATCATGAAGTCCTACAAAACTGGATATCTGAAGATAAACTGCAGGGAGGAAAGGAAGAGATGGAAAAGAGAGAGCTGCCATATGAGCGTGTGACAGACGAGAGAGAGAGAGGGCGAGGGATGAGATCACCAGTTTAATCTGAGCTTCGCGGGTTGTACTGCACTGAACCCAAATGACCGTGTGTGAGTACGTGTGTGTGTGTGTGTGTGTGTGTGTGAGTACGTGTGTGTGTGTGGGAGCACATCCTGTGAGTGCCAGTGTGATCACATGCCCTCTGCTGCTAATGCCGATTAGCAACTTGGGCAGGGAGGTGACGGCCGTTCCCACTTGCCGGGGGCAGCACTGACGCATAAGCCCAACCTGCTCTTTCATTCCCGCTCCACGCAACACACATGTGCTCATGCAGATCACGGTCATTCATGACTTATCCTTCCCTCCTCAAGTTCACACTCTAACACGCACAAACACAAGCAGGCTAAAGGCATTTCACTGAGAAATGTGGCAGTTTTCAACCCACTTCATGGACAATTGATGTGGTTTCTTCAGAGTCAGATTTCGATACTTATCACTGAGGGTGAAGACAGATAGCAAATATTTGCAGAATGTACTACATTTAAAATGTATTGTGGGAAATGTATTCTAACAAGTGCAAACACAGGTCACACTGCAAGTACCAGGACCTTAGCAGACCATATGAATGGTCATGCTTTTTGGATAAAACAAATATGGTTGCATGTAAAAAAAAAAAAAATCAGTGTGTTCATTTAGTTGTGCCACCAACACCCACACAGACTTTCAGCTGAGAAGGAACAGAAAATCACAACTGCACCACCATATTGAATATTGCTATCTAGATTAAGTATATTGCACGTTTTTTCATGTTTTGTTTACTTGGCTTTCACAGCATATTTTCTGTATACTTGCTGACCACCAACATCTTCAAAGTGAATTTCACATATTAGCCTATCGCTTAGATTAAGGATTAAAGTTCGGTGTTTGATGATACTATGCTAAAGTGATTTTATTCTCCAAGCAGCCTGGTGATGCCGCAGGCTTTATCCAATAGGGATTCGGTACACAGCACTTCTCAACTACTGTTTCAACTCTCCAATTCAGTCCTTTGGAAGGTTGACCATTATAAGACAGTGCAGTACAGAACATCAGATGAGAGAACACATTTGCAGCAGTTATGAAACAGCAGTTAAAAAAAGTGCAGGTATAAAACCTCGTTACACAACACAGATTTCCTTTAGGTCACCCTATGTGTATAGGCTACAGTGCTGACAGCCTGTAGGGGGTGTGGCCTGAGACAGCAGAAATGCACACTGGGATGTGGAGTGCAAAATGTGGCCCACTTGGTGAAACTGAGGGCTATTCTGAGGTACAGGAATACCTCACAAGATGGCAGCTGAGATTCCCCTGTGTGCAAGTGTGGAGCGGCGTCAGGAGCGGAGCGCTCATCTCTGCGGGGAATGGAACCCGGAGTGACATCCCAGTTCTCCTAAAGCATAAAGGGATGAGCGACCATGAAGAAACCAGCACCTCAAGCGAGAGGAGCATTTAGTCTCGTCCAAACGGAGGGCAGTCGACCTCTCTTGCATGATGGGAGGATGCCAATTCTTATTCTTGAGTAATGGTGCTTTGACTTTTATTGGATCACTTCTGGGGTGTACTAAGACACTAAATGCCATGTTGCCACATCACAGATCCATTATCTCGGCCTCATATTTAGCCACCTGATCTCTGTTAGTTTGCATTCCAAACACTTCCTCTTACATTCCAGTAAACCTCTGTTTGTAATTTTATATCTCACAGCTATGAGATTCAGTGCAATGAACTAAGACAACACTGCAAACTTCCCAAAGCATGTCAAGCTTACAGGTGGGAAAAAAAACATTACATTATTTTATTTTTTAAACCACACACAAATCACTGAGTGTTGGATCTAGCCTATTTCATAACACAAACACTTTGCATGATGTGACTGAGTCTGTTGGTCAGTTCTAGCTAGCTTGTCATTGGCCAGCCAAAACATACTCCATCCTAACACAGCCGAACACCAGTTAGACTATACTGAATGAGGAGAGAGAGACTAACGAGATGCCCTATATCGGTCTTAGACACAGGCGCGCGCGCGCACACACACAGGATATCAGGACTGTGGGTCTACCCTCCCCCATCTTGACACTCACAGCAGCAGCTGTAAGTAGGGCTTAAGTGAGGAAGCAACCCATTTCCAGCAGTCTTCTTGCCAACATGTGGCTGTGCATTATAACACACGTCATTACACCACCGTGTTGTGTGCTTCAATGGAAACAACTTCATTCTTGAAGGATCACAACAAGAAATCTGCAGGTGATGGCTCCAAAGACCGGAGTGCAATACTATTCATGAAAGGACATTCTATATAGAGCCTGTCGATACATCTTCCAATATCTGAATTCCAGTGTATTTGTGTGTGAGTGGACACTAGGGGGCCATGACAGGTAACATAATCTGCAGAGGTGCTGGTTAGTTAGCCTACATACTGGTCAAGGTGCAACCTGCAGTAAACAAGGCTGGTAACCAATCAAACCCGTAATCTTCTGATCAGGGACTCCAGAGAAGAGTGTGTGACTTCAGAACACAACACAGCAGTTTCTTGCAAACCCACTGACTTCATCAACTACCAAAGCAAATCACACAGTGGGGGACACTAAGCTTTTACGTCAACCTGGAGAGATAGGGGGTTAGTCACTCAAAACATCCTGAATTTTGGAAAGCAGCACCTAGGTACTAGGCATGTTCTATTTACAACAATGAGTGACTCGTATTAAAACGTGGCCTCGGAGACGAGCAGCAGCTGACCGAATCTTCTCGTCAGAGCCCTGTGGGGCCCCTCAGCTTCATTAAACATGGCATTTAAACAGCCAAGAGTCATGTTAGCTTCACTGCCATGCACCTTCCTATTATCAGTCAGTGTGCGCTTTGAGAAGTTAAACCACACAGGCTCTGAGAGGAGAGTCTCATCAGCTACCTCACGACATCTTCCTCCTCAGAAGGGAAGGGGAGGACACCGGCCATGCCACCAGATTCTTCCAGAGGGGTGAAGGGAAATTAAGTTTTTCTGGCTGCAGCAGGTTATTGATAGAGCAGTTAAGGGGGCTGGTCATTCCACTGCGTCACTGAGAGGAAAATCAATAGAGGCAGCAGCCCTTCCACAGGTTTCAGATAAGCATCACGCCCAGTAGCACTGCAATGTCAAAGTCCTCAAATGGAGCAGCTCAGCAACTCTGCTGACAACCACTCCCTCCCACACGACCTACAGTTGTATGAAGTAGGCTACCGACTACAGCACTTCTGTCATCTACTGCTAAGCACCGCCCTCTAAATGTAATCGGTAATTCCTTTGCTCAATTCCTTTGACTGTTTCATTTTCCGTGTATTTTACAGGACCTTTAATCGTCCTTACAACCGGATGTGACCCCATGTCATTTGTGTTCAAATCCCTGTGTACGTATACTACTCAGCTCCGGCAGCTCTAACAGCACAACAGTCCAACAGCAACTACATTTCAACACTAGACACAGTTCTGACGACTGAAATGGGCGACGACTACTTACCAGCACATCGTTACAGATATCTCTCAACTCAGTTTCCACCTTCTCGCGGTATTCCTTCACCATCTGAAGCTTCTTCTCGTTGCCCTCGGTCTTCTGTTCGATGCTGGAAATGACCCTCCAGGCCGATCTCCGCGCGCCGACGACGTTCTTGTAAGCGACAGAAAGCAGATTTCTCTCCTCGTTCGACAGTTCCACTCCCAGCTCTGTCACCTCTTTCATGGACGCAGCCATGTCGTCGTAGCGCTCCGCCTGCTCCGCCAGCTTGGCCTTCTGAATAAGCTCCGTCCTATCCATCGTTGAATGGCTTTCGACTAAGTTGCTACCTTAGTGGCTTACTCCTTTAGAGTCTTCGAGTCTGCTTTGACAAGTCCAAAGCGAATGGCAGGGGAACGCGTGCAGTGAGTGTCACAAACCAGAGAAGTGGTTGCTAGCTAGCGCTTGTTGTCATGAAAGGCGTGAGGGTGACTTGAGATGCTTGGCGTTTCTGTAAAGAAAACATAATTGCAGTCAAAGTCTGTGAAACACGTAACTTACATTACAATACTCTACAACCTTTGTGGGCTGTACTGCTTCCGACTAACTCACGTAAGCTAACGTTATCATGAAGAGTTAATGCTTGGACTTTGCAACACCCTGGCTGACATATCCGATGCAATAGACGCAGAAGCCATTAACGTTACATATTATAATAGTTTAAATGAAAAGAATGACGTTGCTGCAAGACATAAATCACGGGGCTTCTTGAAGACGGTCAGTGACCGATAAGAAAATATTTTGAGTAAGATAAAAATCTCTAGCTAACGTTGCTTAGCTGCGGCAGCTAGCGTTAACTACTGAATTAAGGAGCCCATCCTAATTAAACCACGAGTTCACAATTAAACACGGATTAAGCATAACTAGCAAGCTACCTTAAGCACAGGCTCGCAATTACTTACTCCGTCCTCGAGACACTCTGTATCTATAGACAAATTATGGCCACACTGCGTTAACAAATCGTAGTCCAACGTACCATATCTTGTATAACGTCAGCTGGCTGGTCGCTTAACTGGATGTGGTTACCATAGAGGCGTCAGGCTAAACTAACACCAACATGTCAAGATTGCCGTCAGAATGACAGTACATTTTGCCTCCATAGAATAAAGAAATGTTCAACCAAATCACGTTCAGTTACGTTATCTAGCTATGATGGCTATCCTAGCTTAACACTGACGTTAGCTAGCTAACCTCTCGAACAGAGCGACAGACAGGCCAACTGATTGCTTGTAGCGTTACACCAAAGGCATGGTTCACTGACTGATATTTAGCTGGGTCGACGGTACTACTATATATATTAGTAAATCAAAACAGGTTGCATCAACCAAATAGCGTGAGCTTTGTTGGAGTGGCTAAGAAACTCTATCATAGTCCTGCAGATTTTCCAGCCATCTCTAATGCTGATGCAAACAGCTAACGCATCGTCAGTTAATCATTTCGAGCCAATGTTAGCTGACGATTCCTACGGTACCCAAAGATGCCTATCCTGCAACATTAAAAAACGAAGGTTTCTTTCTGTATAAAACTTGAATAATATTCAACTTTCCTATCCTTGATGCGTTATTTAAAACTCGTAAAAGACTATAAACCATAATACTTACCCAACCTTAGAAAGCTCAGTCCTTTTGCTTCAAGAGAGCTGGATCCGTTTAGATGTGGGGAAAACCCTCAACCAACTGAACGATAAAGGCGTAACGTGTGAAAGGTTGACCAATGAGAGCGTTATGTTTTGCACCACCCAGCGGTTGTACGTCAAAATATCATCCAGTCATACACAAGCGCTGTGAGCGTAGGCGGGTTTGGACGACTTCTGCTTTCTATGGGTTTAGACATTCTCTTTCTTAACTCCAATTCTAAGTCCTCAGGCTGGGACATTTTCACCCCAGGTCTACAAGTATAAACTAATTATGCCGTTCTGGTAAGGGCAGTGAACTGACCATGGGTGTTTTGAATTGTGTAGTAGTAGTAGTAGTAGTAGTAGCCTAGCCTGGTATTGACCTGTAAACAGGAAACCATAACATTTTGTACAGGCCTAGGCCTTCTCTGTGC
This sequence comes from Clupea harengus, assembly GCF_900700415.2. NCBI lineage: Eukaryota > Metazoa > Chordata > Actinopteri > Clupeiformes > Clupeidae > Clupea > Clupea harengus. Next base: position 775,333 of record NC_045166.1, read on the forward strand.
TATTGATGCCATCATCAAGTTGTTATTGTTATCATCATAAGGGACAGTTTGGTTTTTCTGTCAATTCCTAGACTCCTCCTTCAATGTTAAAGGATATGTTTGTGTAGCATCGAAGGAATGAGTTCTTTGGAAATATCTGACAGGGATACCCACCCTAACCCTAGATTACATTTGAATGACACTGACAGTTTGCATGTCGCGTTTACTATTTGTTGTGATTGCAATGCACATTAAGCATTTAATTTCGCCTTGTGCTGGGTGATAGACTTGTTGTTCTAAAACAGGGAAATTGCAATATTGATTGTCATGCCATGTTTTAATGGCCCTTTCAAAAGCTGACTAATGCACAAGGATGACATTTGTGTAGCCATCTGATGACTCATCAGTTTGCATAAAACATTTTAGTAGGAAATGTACACGCTGCAAAGGCTGTGTAGTGTAATAGATATCAGTACCAAATAGTGCATTATTTTAATGCAAATAGTACATTTCTGTATAATTCACTGAAACATCACATTCCATTTAACATGCCAGCTAGTCATCTCCCCTATTAAAAATGTCTGTCCCGTGAGCTTTAGGGCTCAAAGAAATAGCTCTTGTTGCCTTTACCAGGAACTACCACTCCAGTAGAACACTGGCAATGTGAGACAGGGATAATAGACATGGTGGTGGCCAGGTGATGTAGCAGTTAGACAGGTGTTCCTCTGTCACATGTCTTTCCCTTGTTTAGTGTAAAGAACATACACTGCTAGCAAACCTGTGCCTAAGGCTATATTCATACACTGCAAATACATTTAGGTGAGTTCAGTTTAATCATAATGAACCCTACAACTGGTTACTGAGAATAAGAGATGCATAAAGATAAAAGCTTAGGACTTGGTTGGTTGGCCAGGGAGGTGCCCTTTATTTTGGCAATACCGAGAATGTGAATGTCTGTTACTGTCAAATACTGTTCATTTTCCCGTTGAAATTCTGCTCACTTGGCACTTGCAAGATGTGTTTTAACCTTTAAACTGTCCGCAAAATTGCACCTAACCGTTTTGACGTTGTGTTTGTGAATAGGACCATGTCACAGTATGTCAAATGGTTTCAGTATTACTTGCACAGAGCTTTGTATGTTTTCACCGACAGATGATGTCCTTTAACTCAGCATGGTAAACATATTGATCCCGAATGCTCAGTATGTCAGAGATATGTTCCAAGTATTTTGGGGTCCATAAAGCTTATACACACTTCAGAACCCTCCCTGTGAGAAGAACAGCAGACAGCATCAGCGTGGATAAGAGCTGCACAGCCTAAACGTTTCACAGAGTTGCCCCCCAGGAGTGAGCTCAAGTGACCTACCTTAGGATGGAGAGAGGAACTGAACCGCTGTGGAGAGGAGAGACTGCCAGGTTTATGAGTTCCAACGGGAGCCGGGAACAGTGAACCCATGAACTACAGCAGACAGGCAGCATGGCGTAAGAGTGCCTGAGCTGTCAAGCAGGATTATGTAATGCTTTTTTGGGGGGAGGAAGGAGTGGGGAGAGGCAGCAAGAGAGAGAAAAGCCCCTGGGTGTCTGGATGGCCTTAAAATGGCCTGGAAACAAGGCTTACTCAGACCTTGTTCTGTCTGTCCGCCCTGCTCCATGCATCTCTCTTCACGGTTCTCCCTCCCTTGGTTTCGCTCCTCGCTGCTCCAAGGGCAAGAGGGGCACGTCAGGGCAAACGAGGACATGCTGGCCCCCATTTATTACACAGGGTGACTGCAGATTCAGGAATGGAGAGTGACTGTAGTCATTTGAAGAACAGTGCATTGTGTTGTATGTCCAATGAGATAGTCCTATAACAATATACTGTGACTTAGATGTGTGAACTTCCATCCATCCAAGAAATCCATTTCTATTAAGATTATTTATTCAGAATACATGATGCCTTCAAATGTAGATTTTGATTTTCTCTAACAAAATGGTGGTATACATATTTTAACTGCACTTGTCTGTGTTTCACTGTGATGCTGATGTGTTGCAGAGGTTTAGAGTTCACATCTGTGTGTGATATTAGTGCCAAAATGTGGCCTGTGGTCAGGGTTATATGTGGAAAGGTCAAATGGTCATCAAACAGTGTGTTTCATTGGACATATTCTTACTGATGCTGATGTATTATTTAATTATATTTTTAAGATGTAGCTTCATGAAAGATGCACTTTCTACCATCTGTTGAGAATACAGACAAGCCTACATGCAGGAAACTTTACAATAGGTTTTGGCTGAGAAACTTAACTTTAACTTTCTCTCCTCAGGGTGACTAAAAGATGGCTCATGGAATGATGTCAGTCCTGCGCCGACATTTTCATTTCTTGCTCTCAGATAGTAATGAATGTGTCCTGAAATACACCAATCAGGCTGGGTAATGAAAAGGATTTATGAATTGCGTGACATCATTTGAATGACTGTGATTCGTTATCATTTGTGACATGTGCGTTATTGGGTTTCATTATTGCACAATGCCAGAAATGGAGTCAGCTGAGGCGACGCCGGTGGCGTGCGTTCGTACTTTCATTTCCTCGTTCACGTCAGCAACGGTCCGTGCTGGCACCTTAGATTAGGCGAGGAGGCCTGACCTGATTATTATTTACCACATGTACAAATAACCACATTAGCACGCTAAGGTTTATTTGAAAAGGGACAGTGTGCTTACTTGACATTGTACTATTTAGCCATAGCTGCAGTTCCCAGGAGATCCCAGGTGATGATGTGAATCTCTCCACTCCTTCTGCAGGTCTCCATGGACACATTAGCTTCAGGAGGCTAGGGCCTCTCCTTGACTTATCTCACCTCGGTGGCAGGTCGGGGAGCGTGCAGTGACTGCATATATGGGGTCTGATTTAGGACTGGTTTTTCCTCTACTGTTATTATTGTTACATTACTTTTTATAGTTTGTTGTAGATGTGAAGCGACCTTGGGTGTCACGAGAGGCGCTTTTAAATATGATGTATTATCATTATTATAATTATTATTGTTAGTTGTGTTCTTAGATTTGATTAAGTCGGAGGGCTTCATTCTCAGGAGAGAGGGCAAGGCTGACCCATCAATTTTACGATGGGTTTCCAAGAACCCAAATGTATGTGAGAGTCTAAAGCACCGTCTTTTGAACAGCCACCAGGAGAGTGCTCTGATATATATTGCTTAGTGATACATTATCACACACATTTATCATCCCACAGGCTGACAGGCTCGGCTCATCGCTCACTTTGAGGACTGCTTATGTAATCAGCACAAAGCTTGGCAGGATTTCAAAGTCATATGGAAAAAATACTAAGGTGTTTTCAGATATTTTAGTTATGGCCGTTTTGCATTCCATTCCAGCTCTGTCAATGTTCACTTTCTGTTAGCCTGTTAAGGTTTTAAAAGCTTCCTTTACAAAACAAATCAGAAAAAGCTGTGAAACCGCTAGTGCATACAATGCTTGCTAATGGTGGCCCAGGCAACGTATACAATATAAATATATACAAGACATATTTCATCCACCCCAAGGCCTCGTACACACTTACACATTCATACAGTAACATACACACATAAATAATATAAATAAATATAACATAAATGTGTGATTATGTCACCATAACATATTTTCTCAAAAACAAGGCCTCCCGCACGCACATACATACACATACATATACATATTTGTTTCATAACCACAACTAAAGACACCCACACACATACACAATCTCACACACCCTAAGGTGGCCACAAAGGCATGAGTTCACTCTGAACCTGGGGGTCCAGTGGTGGGGAGGCTCCCTCTCGTCTCCCCCATCTGCTCGCTCCCCGCTCTGCCAAACCCGTCCTGGACGTGGCCCAGCAATCCCTCTCTCTGGCTCAGGAGAACTCCCCACATCCTGTCATCGCCCCTCACCGCACTCCACAGCCCTGCACCTACGCAGTCTCAGGCCCATGAAATATTCAACGCTCCATCCAAGAGCACATCAGCACACCCAGGACTTGTTTCTCTCTCTCTTTCTTTCTCTCTCTCTCTCTCTCTCCTTCTTTCTCTCTCTCTCTCTCTCTTTCTCTCTCTTTCTCTCTCTCTCTCTCTCTCTCGTGGATTTCATAGATCACCTGTTGGTCCTGAGTGGTGGGTGAGGGACTGGGGTTTGTAATGAAGCATACACTGATTCTGTGTGTGAGTATTGATGGTGATGAGTGTTTCTGTGTGTGGAGCCAAATGGAAACAAAATCTTTCGGTTCTGGCACTCGTGGACCTGATTTGTAGGAGAGTAGATCTATGAATGGATTCAGAATGTCTCTTTCCAAACATTAGATTTCTAGTCGTCACTATTATTGTGCACACAAAGATCTATGGAATCAGTTTGAACTGTTTAGCTCAAGTAAATAAATAAAGTGTTAACGTGTAAATAAATAAAGTGTTACACAGTACAACACAAGAGGGATGCTCTACTCAGCAGGTGGCCTCTCCTCGGCTGTGCTCTCGCCCACCTACATTAGTAAAGCGAGTCTTGCTTTATCCCCGGCCCATTAACCTTCATGTGACCCTGAACCTTCCAGCTCACTTTATTGAGGAAATATGATGAATAATAGATGGCGGGCGAGTCTTTTAAGCATGTCATTTAGCAAGACAGCTTGTGTACTGCATTCTGATTCTGATTCAGATTCTGCCTGAACTGCT